>NC_091375.1:18801814-18821814 GCF_038502225.1 Cherax quadricarinatus
CATCCTGTTCCCTACTTGTATGTCTCATAACAATAAAAATGCTTTCAAATGAGCTGATGTAGGTAACAGCTCTTAGCTTGCCAATAAAGTTAGGAATCCTTAACCTGTAAATAGCTTGTCAATAAAGTTAGGGATCCTTAACCTTGTCAAACCCTGTGTAAAAAGAGAGAGAGAGAAAGAGAGAGAGAGAGAGAGAGAGAGAGAGAGAGAGAGAGAGAGAGAGAGAGAAGGGGGGAAGTCGGTTTTCCCACATGTGGCTCCAACTTCATGCTGTTCCCTATTTGTATGTTTCATAACAATAAAAAGGCTTTTAAATGAGTTGATGTAGGAGGCAGCCCTAAGCTTGTTAGTAAAGTTAGGAACCTTAACCTAACCTTTTAAATCCCTGTGTTAAAAAAATGAGTTATACTTCCATATTACTATTTTTACTATATTAATGAAAAACATATTTCAAGGTAAATCATTTATTCAGTTCTTAAGTAATCATTTTACGAAAGTATAATGTAAACTTACATTAGGAAAGTATATTTATAATGAAAAGCAAATATTTCATATCATCAACCTATTTCTGTCCTCCAGCTACTAACACTTAACATTCTTCATCCTGCTGTCTAACAGCCCATTCCTCTGTAACAACTCTTCTACTCTCGTCTCCAACAGTCTCCCAACTTCTCTCAGACAGCCTTCATCTCCCTTATAATTGCTCTTCCACCCTCGTCTCCAACAGTCTCCCCACTTCTCTCAGACAGCCTTCTCCTCCTCTCTAACCGTTCCGCTCCTCTAAAAAAATCCTCCTCTCATCACCAACAATTGCTCTCCTGCTCTCTAACCTCCGCTCTTCCAGCAGTCCTTCTGCTTGAAACTGCTTCCTCTACTTTCCTAGAAATAAGTGTGTGTGTGATGCTCCTTGTTGCTGTTGTTCATTTTCCTTCTTTCTCTTTTTATTCAGTTAGTGTAATTTTTCTTTGATTTTCAGAAGAAGAAGTGACACTTACTTTTAAACAGAAGTTGAGGATGTGTCCTCCCAGCACTGCTGGCGATCTTCCTGCTTCATCCTGACCTTCCTTCAGGGTGCTGCTGGCCTTCCTGACGGCCTTCTTAACTGGCCCTGCTGTCCTCCCTGCCTTTTACGTCTACCCTTGCTGCCTGATTCTGCTGACTTTCATGCCTTGGACCACATCAATCGTTACTTAGAGGAGCTGGATCGCTTGTTCTGGAAGCTGAAGGGAAAGTGGAAAGGAAAACTAGAGATCTGACAAATCTAGGTGTATGTTAAGTAGCGGAGAAGTTATCAACAAGTATTGAGGACTAGATATTTCGGTCGCTGGACGATTCGGAAAAAAGTGTTCCTATATTCCTCCTCTACTTGAGTGCAAGAAAAAAAACAGGAATTGAGAAGACTGGTGATACAACACAGGTGCTAGAAAATATAAAAATAAGTATTCATATATGTTAGTATGTATGGCTATACGTATATTCACTTTTGAATATGCAAGCATTTGCTTATGCATATGTAAGTTTCCACACATATGTTTGAACAGATGCACACATTTTTGTATGTCTGAATGTATGTATAAGTGTATGTATGTGAATATATTACTGTGTGACTGAATGTACTGTTGCATGTACTATTGTGTGACTGAATGTACTGTTGCATGTACTATTGTGTGACTGAATGTACTGTTGCATGTATTATTGTGTGACTGAATGTACTGTTGCATGTATTATTGTGTGACTGAATGTACTTATTTGTGAATATATGTATGTGCCTCTGTATATTCGTACATATATATATATTAGTTTTGAGAGTATGTATATGTGCATTTGTAAGTAAATATGGATGTACTCTGGTGACTATGTATACATGTACCACTGTGTACAACCCCCGCAACTATAATTAGTGTACATGATGTACAAATAAATTAGTGTGCATATGTAAACATGTGCCAATAAATGTGCATGTATCCTTATGGATAAATATGCGTGTGTGTGTGTGTGTGTGTGTGTGTGTGTGTGTGTGTGTGTGTGTGTGTGTGTGTGTGTGTGTGTGTGTGTGTGTGTGTGTGTGTGTGTGTGTACAAACAATTATGGCAATCACTTGTGGATACTATGGAACCATTCCTTTAGATTATCCTAAAAAATAAATTATTAAAAAAGATGAAAGTTGAGTGTCTTAAAAAATCACATTTTTTCGGGATGTTGTTCTGCCATTAATATCATCTGAACCATTAAACTAATATTAATGAAACTTACTTAACTTATACACAAATAACCTGCACATAGGAGAGATAAGTTTATTGCGGCTTTAATTATAAGGCCAAGACTTTGAAGAATCTTTGTTTAGTTACCGTACACTAGCATTTCTGTTAAATATTGGCCAACTCTCCCAAAATAGCATTTTTAGCCCTCTTGTTCTGCAAGTCAGCCAGTTTTGGCGACATACCATCTAGATAAGTTCCAACAATTGTTGTTAACAATTTCAGGTAGAATAGATTTACAGAGAGAGGAGAAGGTTTATAAATAAAGATGGGCTAGTGACAGTATAAACAATGAGGTTAAAGAAATATGGGGTAGATTTAAAAATGCAGTGTAAAGTGTAAAGTTTGTGGAATTATGATGGCGGGTGCAGGAGGTAAGAGGAGCGATTGGTGGAATGATGAAGTAGAGGGAGTAGTACCAGAGAAAAAGATAACATATGAGAGGTTTTTACTGTTAAATGATTATGAAGGAAAAGAACAAAAATGTACAATGCTGCGACTGGAACAATACACAGATAACCCGCATATAGGACAGAGAAGCTTAGGCCGAAGTTTCGGTCCAACCTAGACCATTTACAAGTCACACTAACACACGACGGTGAGGGAGCCAGTATATATAGGAGAGGGAAACAGGGACGGGGCAGAGAGGAAGAAAGAAGGAAGTTTAGAAGTAGTGGTAGAGTTAATGCTGATAGTGGAAGTAGTAGCAGAAGTAGTAGCAGAAGTAGTAGTAGTAGAAGTAAGAAGGCGGAGTAGTGGTAGTCAGAAAGGGGAATGAAGCGAAGCGATAGTAGTAGTAGTAGTAGTATTGAAGTAACAGAAATGATGATAGTAGTTGAAGTGGTATAAGTTCAAGGACAAGAAAGAAGCACTGCACGAGAGCTAATGGCCCACCATTGTGGGTCCAAAAACACAGTGGGAAACTGAACAATAGAAAATTAGGCAGAAGAAAGGAAGAAAAAGAAAACTAGGAAAGGAGAAGAGGTAGGGAGAGGAGAAAAAAAGATCAGGTCAGGTCACGAATGTTCTGAAGCTTTTGACAATGTATTGAGAACGGAAGGCATCTACAGAGACATAGGGATAAGAATCATATTAAAAAGGTTGTGACAACATTCAGTAAATAAATTTCGGATACTCTCCGACCTCAATCCTGACATTTCTTGTTCAACGTTCCCGTGCTATTTGTTCCTCTCTGCCATATTTATATGGTCTTCTTAAACCTCATGAATCAGAGGTTCTGTCTCTTATTCTCTTGCCTCTTGGCTGGCCAAAGCTCTCCACTGCTCACGTCTGTCACTCTGAAGACTTCATGTGCTCACACTCTCCCGCCGGTCAGATGCTTAGTCTTCAAGTTGTGTCTCTCTTCACAAGACTTCATGTGCTCACACTCTCTCGACCGGTCAGATGCTTAGTCTTCAAGTTGTGTCTCTCTTCACTGCTGTTTTAGATGTTCTTAATTTTTCAGAGCGAAAACCAACGAAGTGTTCCTTCATCTGCCTATACCTACTGATGTCTTTCTTGATCTAAGAGATAAGCCCACTTGGGTCATACAACTCTTTCAAGGTAAATTTTATTTTCAAACCTTTAGCGTCGTTATGGGCTCTTTTTATCCCTGTTCTTCCTAACTTTTACTTGAAATACATCGAAACTGAGGTGCGTCCTTCCCTCAGCATCCGCTATGTAAAAGATATCTTTGCTCTTTGGCCCCATGACTCTAGTTTCTTCCAACCTTTACTCGATGCCCTTAACCATCTTGCTCCTTCAGTCAAGTATAAATCTGAATGAGAACTTAACTCTTTGCTTCAGTCTACAGGCTTGTCTCTTTCGATTTATACATGAGTAAAAAGGCTATTGAAGCTTATTACTTAGGTAGCATAAAAATAGATTGGGCTAACATTTCTGTTAGTTGTTGGATTTGAGAAGTTCTGTTTCAATGTTCCTCCTCTGTTATGTATTATCAGCAGCAGCAGCTATGTGATGGCAGGGTTTACTGTTTTGAGTATTCTAGCTAATACTTCAGACATGATGAAGCTGCCTTTATTTTGCTTGTGTTAGAAACAGCGATTAATGATTATTCAAGGCATTTATGTCTTCGGAAATTAGGTTCTCTGCTCCCTATTTGGACGTCGTTGAATTTCATGAGGTGATTGGTGGAATTTCGGTGTTGTACGCAGGCAATAAGTTATCGATCCTACATACATTAATGTGTTCATTGGGACGTGTTTCGAGGTTCCTTGCTGTTTCTCCTACATATATTCTGTCGCAGCCTCCACAGGGCATAGTGTAAACCCCTGCATTGACTGGTTCATGGTGCTTCGGTTATATCCTGGTTAGATCCCTTATGGAAGTTCTGGATGCTATGGCGACTCCAGTGTTAGCTTCCGCGAGTACTTTAGAAACGTTCAATGTCAGGTTGCATTGAATGTTTCTAGAGTACTATCAGTACTAAAGTATTATTAACTCAAGCGTACTTATTACTCATAAAAAAGAAAATCTGATGGAGCTGTTTTCTGTCACTCTGGTGTCCAAACATTAACGGCAAAAATTGTCTCCATTTTGGATTTCACTGGAAAAAGAATATCCATCTGTCAGTTATACTTTTCGTCATATTTTCGAATACTTATTTGTGTGAGAAGACTTTTTCAGACATGTCAGTGACAGAAAGCAAAAGGAGAAACTGAATGGATGTCAATGCAGCTCTACGTGTGTCGGAAACAACGCTGGAGCCACGGCTGAAGTCACGGCTGGAGCCACTGCTGGAGCCACGGCTGGAGCCACGGCTGGAGCCACGACTGGAGTCACGGCTGGAGCCACGGTTATTAAATATTCTAGGAAAGCAGCAGCAGTAGTTCCAATTAACTTTAACTGAATTAAATAATAAAAATTTGAAATAAATATTGCTTTCTGATTATTATTATCATTAAAGATTAGCCGGTAGTCTCCCGGCCCGGGCCTTTTCCAAGTGGTGGCCCGGCCTTGGCTCCCTCTTTAGGGAGTGTCTGAGACCTAAGTCTCCCATGGGAGGAGGCACAAGTACCTCCTCATCTTTGGGACCAACTGTCCCTAGGCCTAGCCACAAGCTAGGCCTCTCTGGTCTGTCATCCCCGCCGCAAGGGGACTAATGGGAATGACAGTCTTATGAGCTAAAGGCTCGGGCTCAGGCACCTACCCTACCCTAGAAGGGTCAGGCATGGTGTCGATCTTGCTTTCTGAAAAGTTCAAGACTTTGTTATTAATATTTTCAGCAATTTTTGTTTACTGTTCGATTTTTTGTTATTTTAAGTACCTATAAATTTTTTTTATTTATATTTATATTTTATATTATTTTTATTTTATAATAAAAATGGTTTTTATTTCCGCCTTGGCGGTCAGCGAAATATTTCTCCTATTTTTACCGGTCCGCAGGTGTCGAAAAGTTGAAAGAAAACCTCTGGTCTAATGATGTAAGGGGAAACTCAAACTTTTCTCAGGTGCTTTTCACTAACGTAGAGGAGAGGGTATACAAACTAACGTAGAGGAGAGGGTATACAAACTAACGTAGAGGAGAGGGTATACAAACTATCGTAGAGGAGAGGGTATACAAACTATCGTAGAGGAGAGGGTATACAAACTATCGTAGAGGAGAGGGTATACAAACTATCGTAGAGGAGAGGGTATACAAACTATCGTAGAGGAGAGGGTATACAAACTATCGTAGAGGAGAGGGTATACAAACTATCGTAGAGGAGAGGGTATACAAACTAACGTAGAGGAGAGGGTATACAAACTATCGTAGAGGAGAGGGTATACAAACTATCGTAGAGGAGAGGGTATACAAACTATCGTAGAGGAGAGGGTATACAAAGTAACGTAGAGGAGAGGGAATACAAACTATCGTAGAGGAGAGGGTATACAAACTATCGTAGAGGAGAGGGTATACAAACTATCGTAGAGGAGAGGGTATACAAACTATCGTAGAGGAGAGGGTATACAAAGTAACGTAGAGGAGAGGGAATACAAACTATCGTAGAGGAGAGGGTATACAAAGTAACGTAAAGGAGAGGGAATACAAACTATCGTAGAGGAGAGGGAATACAAACTATCGTAGAGGAGAGGGTATACAAAGTAACGTAGAGGAGAGGGTATACAAACTATCGTAGAGGAGATATTACACATCGAAAGTAGAGGAGAGAGTAAACAAACTAACGTAGAGGAGAGAGTACACAAACTAACGTAGAGGAGAGAGTACACAAACTAACGTAAAGGAGAGAGTACACACACTAACCTAGAGGAGAGAGTACACAAACTAACGTAGATGAGAGAGTACATAAACTAACGTAGAGGAGAGAGTACATAAACTAACGTAGAGGAGAGAGTACACAAACTAACGCAGAGGAGAGGGTACATAAACTAACGTAGAGGAGAGGGTATACAAACTAACAGAGGAGGGAGTACACAAACTAACATAGAGGAGAGAGTACACATAACTAACGTACAGGAGAGGGTATACAAACTAACGTAGAGGAGAGGGTATACAATACTAACGTAGAGGAGAGAGTACACAAACTAACGTAGAGGAGAGAGTACACAAATTAACAGAGGAGAGGGTATACAAAACTAACGTAGAGGAGAGGGTATACCAACTAACATAGAGGAGAGGGTATACAAAACTAACGTAGAGGAGAGAGTATACAAAACTAACGTAGAGGAGAGGGTATACAAACTAACATAGAGGAGAGGGTATGCAAAACTAACGTAGAGGAGAGGGTATACAAAACTAACGTAGAGGAGAGGGTATTCAAACTAACATAGAGGGGAGGGTATGCAAAACTAACGTAGAGGAGACGGTACACAAACTAACGTAGAGGAAAGAGTACACAAACTAACGTAGAGGAGAGGGTATACAAACTAACGTAGAGGAGAGGGTATACAAACTAACGTAGGGGAGAGGGTATACAAACTAACGTACAGGAGAGGGTACACAAACTAACGTAGAGAAAAGAGTACACGAACTAACGTAGAGGAGAGGGTATACAAACTAACGTAGAGGAAAGGGTACACAAACTAATGTAGAGGAGAGGATATACAAACTAACGTAGAGGAGAGGGTATATAAACTCCCGCAGAGAAAAGAGTACACAAACTAACGTAGAGGAGAGGGTACATAAACTAACGTAGAGGAGAGAGTACACAAACTAACGTAGAATAGAGAGAACACAAACTAACGTAGAGGAGAGAGTACATAAACTAACGTAGAGGAGAGAGTACACAAACTAACGTAGAGGAGAGGGTACATAAACTAACGTAGAGGAGAGGGTACACAAACTAACGTAGAGGAGAGGGTACATAAACTAACGTAGAGGAGAGGGTACACAAACTAACGTAGAAGATATTTTACACAAACTAACGTAGAGGAGAAGGTACACAAACTAACGTAGAGGAGAGGATACACAAACTAACATAGAGGAGAGGGTACACAAACTAACGTAGAGGAGAAGATACACAAACTAACAGAGGAGAGGGTACACAAACTAACGTAGAGGAGAAGGTACACAAACTAACGTAGAGGAGAGGGTACACAAACTGACGTTGAGGTGAGGGTACACTAACGTAGAGTAGAGGGTACACAAACTAACGTAGGTGAGAGGGTACACAAACTAACGTAGGTGAGAGGGTACACAAACTAACGTTGAGGTGAGGGTACACAAACTAACGTAGAGGAGAGGGTACACAAACTAACGTTGAGGTGAGGGTACACAAACTAACGTTGAGGAGAGGGTACATAAACTAACGTAGGTGAGAGGGTACACAAACTAACGTAGGTGAGAGGGTACACAAACTAACGTAGGTGAGAGGGTACACAAACTAACGTTGAGGTGAGGGTACACAAACTAACGTTGAGGTGAGGGTACACAAACTAACGTTGAGGTGAGGGTACACAAACTAACGTAGAGGAGAGGGTACACAAACTAACGTAGGTGAGAGGGTACACAAACTAACGTTGAGGAGAGGGTACACAAACTAACGTTGAGGTGAGGGTACACAAACTAACGTTGAGGTGAGGGTACACAAACAAGAGACTTGCCTGCCGGGCAACACATCATAAAATATTCATCAATCATAAAAGCAAGCGAAATGGGTGACGGGAACGAGGTTCATCATGAAACTGAACGCCGTCCAATTGTTCACTCACGGCACGATCAAGCAAGACCTGGTGCTGATGTCTGCAGTAATAACACCCATAGTATGTGCAGCCTGGACCAGCTTGTATCTAGTCTCGTGAGTGTAGTTCATAAAAGATGAATTTTTTAATGTGCCTTGGTTATGTTTTCATTGTTTTCACAGAGTATATACTCTTAATGCTGATCTTATAAAGCAACAACAAATCATCCTGACCTAATTAAGAAGCTAAATCGGGCCATCGCAAGATTAAGACCCGTGCCAGGACTACCGTCTTGGCGAACATTGTACATACATCCTGTCTGTTAGTGTGACTTTGTAAATGGTCCAAGACGCACCGAAACGTCGTCGTAAGCTCCTCTCTTCTATGTGCGGGTTATTTATGTATTGTTCCAGTCACGGTATTGTGCGTTTTTTTGTTATTTAAAGACTAAGTGCTTCACATCATATCCTCATTAATAATGTATACTGCACAAAATGTATGTCCACAGACTAACAAAAGCTCAGTCTCGTCACTTAACTAGATGGTTATTCTTGACCTAGTACGGATGAAATCAATGACCTGGTTGAACATGTGAAGTCCGTGACAAAGCTCAATTTGGTGAAGGGATTTTATTCCTTTGACAGATAGATCAATAGTAATCTCAGTTTTATCAGCCAAAGAAGGTTGAAGTGAATATAATGTAACGACAATTGCAATGTAAAAAGTACTTGCTGCACTCCATTGCTTGTAACATGTTAATCCTCAGATCAGCACATATTGTCTAGGAAAAATCGCATCAAAAGCACTTTAAGGTAGAGCTGGCAAAAAAGACTTTGAGGAGGTAAAGTAATATTTCAAAACCAAGTCACTGGACGAGGACAGAAGTCTATGGCAGAGAAGGAAGGGATGATTTAAATAACTGAAATGCCTACTGCTAGAAAAACAGAAAGTATTTCTGAATATACTAATTTTTATGCCTTAGTTTCCTTACTACAGCTCACCTATAAACTTTGCTGACACATTTAAATTATTTGTTAGGGATGAGCAGTGCCAGAGAGCTTTGGAATATATAATGGTGTCTTCTGGTTCAATACTTTAGAGGTCAAGCTTTAACACAGCTTTAGTGGTACAGGTGGATACAAGTTCACTAGACAGTAGTGGCGGTGTTAAACACTCAAGGGCAGATGATCTTTATCCAGTGTGTTTTTTTATTATAAAAACAAGAAGAAACAACAGAATTAACATCATCACCAAGGTGAAATAGAGTTCATTCACATTACAATCCACATTAACATTACTTTCATCCACATCATGAAGAAAACAATGTGTGAATGATGTGATGATTTATGTGTATGTAGCCTCACAGTGTCACAAATATTCCACATAAAAGGAAAGAACAACTTACTAGCTGACACATTATCGAGACCATTCATAAATATGTAACTCCTAGTATATAGAATTATTTCAGCTGTATATAGCAAACTGTCTAAGTAATATGATAATCTGTGTAAATATCGTTAGGCTATGTCCACCATAACATACTCGCCACTAACCCAGAAACCTACACTCTCTAAAATGCTGTTTTGTGGAGAGAATAACAACGCACTAAAATTAATGTGTCCCTTGTAGGCTTTTATCGTCTTATTCTGGATTACTGATAATAACACGTAATAACTCGTAATAACACGATTGCAAAGAAATCAAGAAAAGGGTAGGGTTAGAACCAATGACAAGGAAGTATTATACCTAGCAGGCCAGTGCGCGTTATCCACTTGACTACACTGGCTAAATAAAATAAAATAGACCCCAATAAAATCACAAATGAAGGTTCTACAGACGAACCTCACACCAGCATGGCTCTGGCATTCTCGAGCTCCAGTTCCCTTGAAGCCAGAGTCATGACTCAGGAAATCGTACTAATATAATTGCAAACAAATCACAGAATAAGCGAGGTTGGCTAAGCGGGCCTGGTGCTTTATTTCTGGAAATGTTTCGGACCTCCATGAGAAATTTCAGAAGTAACAAGAACATACAGTGAGAAGTATACACGTGAGCCTTTTTATATGAGAATCTGTCTCAAGGACGTAAGATGAGACGAGAACATTGTCATGTGCAGCACAGGTGAAAGACACGGAGGCTAGGCTAGGTGGGATTCGTCAGAAATCAGGACCATTGTGTCCTGACGCTGTTCTTAGCTATATAACCCACACTGGAATTTTGGATCATCTGAGCAAGGCTTTCCGCTGGCTTACCAATCCATTTCTTAATAAGCTAAGGTGAAATTCCTTGCAAATAAATTACTACACGCAGGTGTAGTGACCCTCCTGCTAAGACTCACTTTTCATTTTCTGAAAGTGTTCATTGTTTTCTTCGTGAGTTATGGCGCAGGTTCACTGACACAAATTTATCCTAGACTGTTGAAGCCGTAAACCTCGAGTCAGATTTCAGTGTAATCTGGCAGTATTTCACTCTGCAAAAAGTAGTTATTATTATAGATGATCGTGATGGACAGCGATTAGACGGTCGCGATAGACGTCAGAAAGACGTCTATCGCATTGTACAAACCTGCCCAAGACGAATATATATCTAATACAAACCATCTTTTGGGTAAATAGAGAAGCAAAAGAGATGAGGGGACATCTTATCAACTAAGTGTATTTAATTTAAGAGAGGAAAAAAAAGGAATAAGCGAGAGCTAAAAGAGAATATGATATTAAGGTGGCGACTGAATCAAAGGTCAACTAAAAGGGTTTATATCAGGTATATGAGAATAAGATTTGGTAAATATTGGTCGGCTTAAATATAACTGAGGTCACCTGACTGTTAGATACATAGAAATGGAGACCATTTTCAACACTTTTTTCTCTTATTTTTTCTACATAAGACGATATAAAAGACATCCCCAAAATTAATAATTGTTCAGGTAAATACAAAAATAAATGATCAAGGATGTAAGTCCCTTGTAAGATGGTTTTCACACGACCAGACAGATTGAAAATAAACAAGTCACCCGTCCTTGACCAGAAGTTTTTAAAAAATCTAAGAGAATGTAAATAGAAAATTCATATCATTACAAATAGGTATCACACCAGATAAGTAGAAAATGGCAAATGTGATACTGTTTACCAAGTGGAAAACGGGTTGGCAGGTTCAAATTATAGACCAGTCAGCCTTACATCAAACATGGGGGAATAAATGGAATCAGCAATTATGGAAGCATTTCGAAGCCACCTTAACAGATAAAATTTAATCAATGATTCTTAATATGGTTTTACAAAGAGTCATTCTAGCTTTAAAGAATTTACTAACATTTTCACCACAGTATTTGAGTGACAGATCATGAAAAAGAATACAATATTGTTTATATGGAGTTCAATATATCTGGTTGAAAGTCTTACAGAGAGGAGTAATATACGGTCCTGAATAAATTATCTCTTGGGTTAGGAAATGGTTGCCAAAAATATCACAAAAATCAAGTCTGTATAAGGAATCATGTTATTACGAAAGCAAGTAAGCATCTCCAAGGGCTGTTGCACCTGGCCATACATTAAGAGACAAGGATCAACCTAAGCAACAAAAGGCAACCTAAGCAACAACCTAAGCAACAAAAGGTGGTAGTTTATTCTTTACCTATATATTTTCTTCACGAAGAGATGTACGGAATTTACAAAATTAAATAATCAGCAGTATAACAGTGAGGCAGAGAGCAGAGACACTTATGACACTTGGTTCTACACCTCAGAATAAACTAGAGAGTAGAGACACTTATAACACTTGGTTCTACACCTCAGAACAAACTAGAGAGCAGAGACACTTATGACACTTGGTTCTACACCTCAGAATAAACTAGAGAGCAGAGACACTTATGACACTTGGTTCTACACCTCAGAATAAACTAGAGAGCAGAGACACTTATGACACTTGGTTCTACACCTCAGAATAAACTAGAGAGCAGAGACACTTATGACACTTGGTTCTACACCTCAGAATAAACTAGAGAGCAGAGACACTTATGACACTTGGTTCTACACCTCAGAATAAACTAGAGAGCAGAGACACTTATGACACTTGGTTCTACACCTCAGAATAAACTAGAGAGCAGAGACACTTATGACATTTGGTTCTACACCTCAGAATAAACTAGAGAGCAGAGACACTTATGACACTTGGTTCTACACCTCAGAATAAACTAAGAGAGCAGACACATTTATAACATTTGGTTCTACACCTCAGAATGAATTAGAGAGCAGAGACACTTATAACACTTGGTTCTACACCTCAGAATAAACTAGAGAGCAGAGACACTTATAACACTTGGTTCTACACCTCAGAATAAACTAGAGAGCAGAGACACTTATAACACTTGGTTCTACACCTCAGAATAAACTAGAGAGCAGAGACACTTATGACACTTGGTTCTACACCTCAGAATAAACTAGAGAGCAGAGACACTTATGACACATGGTTCTACACCTCAGAATAAACTAGAGAGCAGAGACACTTATGACACTTGGTTCTACACCTCAGAATAAACTAGAGAGCAGAGACACTTATGACATTTGGTTCTACACCTCAGAATAAACTAGAGAGCAGAGACACTTATGACACTTGGTTCTACACCTCAGAATAAACTAAGAGAGCAGACACATTTATAACATTTGGTTCTACACCTCAGAATGAATTAGAGAGCAGAGACACTTATGACACTTGGTTCTACACCTCAGAATAAACTAAGAGAGCAGACACATTTATAACATTTGGTTCTACACCTCAGAATGAATTAGAGAGCAGAGACACTTATGACACTTGTTTCTACACCTCAGAATAAACTAGAGAGCAGAGACACTTATAACACTTGGTTCTACACCTCAGAATAACCTAGAGAGTGCACGACCAGAATGTGTGAACCTCTAACCCACATGTTGCTCAAAATGTATATACTTGACATAGATGAGAAAATATACATTAGCAAAGTCAATGCAGACAAATGTAGCTTTGCCGACGATAATAAAATTAGCAATATTAAACATTTTCTGAAGAGAACATTGGAAAGTTACAGGATGACTTAGGTTGATCTTGTGGTCAGAGAAGTGACAGATGTTATTCAATGTGGAAAAGAAAATATGATAATAACGAGCTAAAATAAGTAGATCTAAGTCTAACTCACTGCGAAACAGATCTAGAGCTATAGTCAACTAAGTCAATGGTGGATAAGTGGGAGTAATTAGGCAAATAGATTTCTTGACTACATGTCAAAATTTGTAAATAATAGAGGTCCTCAGGTTATATTTTTGCTTTATCTTTAGTAAGGCTTCATGTATGTTACGAAGCAGTGTTCTGGTCGCAATATTATAGGATGCTCATACATGTGCTAGAATTATACAAATTAGAATGACTTAATATACTCGCTCTGGAGAGACATGCGGAAGATATGAGTGAACTGTATATCTGGAATACATTAATGAATCAAAGGGATGTAAATAACGTATTGAAAATACCCGAATAAGACATTCCTTGAATCAGGAGTTTCACTTTAGATTTAGAGAGGACACAAGGAAGTTCTTGTTGTTTGCGAGGTTAGCGAAACAAGCAGGAAAAATAATGTTGCTAGAACGAGACCTTTAGGTTGTTTCAATTATTGGTTCGACGGATTTGTGAGTGGATGTGATTGTGTCTCAACTGAAAGTTATAATAATAATGATACCAATAATAATAATAATAATAATAATAATAATAATAATAATAATAATGATAATATCGTTATTTCTACATATACAAGGCATACAGGCCTAGTTGACGTCAATGACATACTATTATATAGAAAGTTGCTTGTTATGCAGAGCATTTAAGGCAGATTAGGTCAATTTTGTCCCAGGATGCGACCCACACCAGTCCACTAACACCCAGGTACCCATTTTGTCTGATGGGTGAACATGGGCAACCGGTGTAAGGAAACACGCCTAATGTTTCCACCCTTGCCGGAAATAGAACCCGAACCAGGCCACTGGCCACCATGGCCTGGTGGCATAAACAAATAGGGATACTGAAGTGCTCCGTTATTCGTATGATATTTTCCCAAGTCTAAGGAGATTAACGAGTAATATATTTCATAATTAGTACCAAAGATAAAGAAATATATAAAGAATCAAAGTTGGTTCTGTAAATGAACAAGCATTCCCAGGTCGCAACATCTGTGTGCTCAACTGCAATATACGAGTCTTATCTTCAACACTAGCTCGTATTAACTAGCCAACACCTACAGGTGTGTCTCCTGATAAGAAAATAGAGCTTGCTTTTCTTACCTGTGAATGTAAGAGCACGATTAGTTTAAACAGTGAATCAATTCTTTGCCATTTTTCACGAAAACAACGAGGACTACTGATGCATTAGTTCAGTCAGTTGGGACTACATTGATGTCTGGGACTACATTGATGTCTGGGACTACATTGATGTCTGGGACTACATTGATGTCTGGGACTACAATGATGTCTGGGACTACATTGATGTCTGGGACTACATTGATGTCTGGGACTACATTGATGTCTGGGACTACATTGATGTCTGGGACTACAATGATGTCTGGGACTACATTGATGTCTGGGACTACATTGATGTCTGGGACTACATTGATGTCTGGGACTACATTGATGTCTGGGACTACATTGATGTCTGGGACTACATTGATGTCTGGGACTACAATGATGTCTGGGACTACAATGATGTCTGGGACTACATTGATGTCTGGGACTACATTGATGTCTGGGACTACATTGATGTCTGGGACTACAATGATGTCTGGGACTACATTGATGTCTGGGACTACAATGATGTCTGGGACTACATTGATGTCTGGGACTACATTGATGTCTGGGACTACATTGATGTCTGGGACTACATTGATGTCTGGGACTACATTGATGTCTGGGACTACATTGATGTCTGGGACTACATTGATGTCTGGGACTACAATGATGCCTGGGACTACATTGATGTCTGGGACTACATTGATGTCTGGGACTACAATGATGTCTGGGACTACATTGATGTCTGGGACGACATTGATGTCTGGGACTAGACTGATGTCTGGGACTACATTGATGTCTGGGACTACATTGATGTCTGGGACTACAATGATGTCTGGGACTACATTGATGTCTGGGACTACATTGATGTCTGGGACTACAATGATGCCTGGGACTACATTGATGTCTGGGACTACATTGATGTCTGGGACTACATTGATGTCTGGGACTACATTGATGTCTGGGACTACATTGATGTCTGGGACTACATTGATGTCTGGGACTACATTGATGTCTGGGACTACATTGATGTCTGATCTAAGGTTACCAACATGTAGCCTATACGTAATATAATTGTTTCTTTACTACATCATACTTTTCTTTAATACAGAATAATATGTTTGAACCTGTGGAAAAATAGACACAAATGCAGTATGTGATACTATTTCTAATCAGACTCTGCAAATGCCAGATATCTTTTCCAGTATATAAAAGTCCAGTGAAGGCCTTACTAATCAATAATAATGCCTCATAATAATGATTCAATCAGCTGCATGTACAAAACTTATAGGCACATCTATGATCCTCTTTGTTAGCCTGGATGCAATTTATTAGGCCAGCAAAGTTCAAAGGATAACGTAGTAGTGATTTTTAGGAATGGTTTGCAATGGGCTTTAACCCCACCCGTTTCGTAATGGGTATGGCATAGTGACATTACGATTCCGCGAGTCATGATAGCGGCTTTGAGGTAATTTGAGCTAGACCAAGCCAGAGCCACGCTGGAGTGAAACTGGTCTGCTAAAACCTGTTTTTGTGGTCACAATGGTGGCCATGATTACTGCCCATTGGCATATACAAATGTATCTAACTGTAGAAGTCTTCTTAGTCTGGCATGGACTAATGGATAACATATTGGTTGCCTAGTTTTAAAACTGTTTTCCCATGGGTTGAAATCCACTTGCATTTCATGAAGAATCTTCAAATGACTTCACTTGCGTGTAGAATATGATTACTTATTTACCAGACTTTCTTAAAATTTCAAATAATAATCATCGCAAATGATATATTTTTGATCTCTCAAAACAAACTTTTTTTGTAATTAAAGAAAGGTGTAGTGCCGTAGAGCAGATAACACAGCAAAGATCCAGACACATATACAACATATTTGACACAAACACTGTCCAGGGTTTCCATGTCAAGTTACCTAGGTTGTTGGAGGACTTAAATAGCTGTTTGTATTGTGTAGCACTGAACAGTATAACAGTTATAATGCACTGTATAACATGATGCTTATACTGCTCGATGGTCAAGTGATAATCTGGCTACAATGGAAAGAGCGCTGGAGCATTCTCCAAGGGGCTCTCTTACGCCTCAGTTTTTTTTATTATATGTGAGGACAGTGAGATTTTGGTAGCTATCTTTGATTTAGTTTCTTCATATATAATCAATGTAAATTATATAATATGCATTTGCCCATCTGATCTTTTGTCGCATACTTGAAAGATGATTAACGTCGTAATGGGCTCACCTGCTTGAATACCAGAGAGTTTAGTCGTAAAGAAATGTCTTTCCTTTCTCCTCCACATGTTACATAAGAGGTTGAGCTATATGGAAATGCGTCCTATACAGAAATATATACCAGGACATTTATTTATTATATACCAAGACATTTATGTACAATGTATGCGATTCGGAATATGTCGCATTGATTTTAGCTCGGACTATAAAGGCGTTAAAATGAGTAGAATCTCCGACCCTTACAGTATTACCCGTTATATTTTTGTTGAGATATTAGTCTGGAAGGCAGGAAGGGGATAATGTATGACAGGATACTGTAACTTAGCCTAAGTAAATATGAATGACATGCAAACTCACTGTTTCCTATTTATTTTGTTTTTGTAAGCTAGGATAAGCATGGCCAAGGTGAATTCGAGAGTAGAAAATTAGTTTGTTCTTAAGAGGAGCAAACACCACTGTCAAGCCACTGTCAAGCCACTGTCAAGCCACTGTCAAGACAGTGGTGTTTCATTTGCAACCAAAACATAAAAGCACTCTTGGCCTGATAGCCAGTATTGTCAACATACCCTCAGGATTAGTTACAAAAATTAATATGAAATAATTTTTTGATACGATACATTTATACATTTAATTCTTGCAATCATTCATTAGATTAAAATAAACAACTGTTAGTTAATTTATAATATTTCGCTATTACTTGTTTTTTATTAAGAATCTCTCTCTCTCTCTCTCTCTCTCTCTCTCTCTCTCTCTCTCTCTCTCTCTCTCTCTCTCTCTCTCTCTCTCTCTATATATATATATATATATATATATATATATATATATATATATATATGTCGTGCCGAATAGGCACTTGCGATCTTGGCTTAAATAGCAACGTTCATCTTGCCATATAGGACAAGTGAAAATTTGTGAATGCAATAATTTCGCCAAAATCATTCTGAACCTAACGAAAAAAATATATTTCACTGTGTTTCTTTAGTATTAAATTATTTTAAACAAATCTAAAATATATTTAGTTGGGTTAGGCTAAAATAAATTGTTCTTGTTATAAAAAGGTTAGATAAGTTTCGTAAAATTCTTTTGGTGCAAAATTAAATTTTTTTTCATTAACATTAATGACAAAAAAATATCTTTAAACGTATAAGAGAAAATTTTAGAAAGGACTTAATTTTAAATGAGTTCTTGCTAATTGACCAGTTTTACATATTCGGCACGACACATTATATATATATATATATATATATATATATATATATATATATATGTACATATATATATATATATACATACATATATATATATACATATTTTTTATCACACTGGCCGATTCCCACCAAGGCAGGGTGGCCCGAAAAAGAAAAACTTTCACCATCATTCACTCCATCACTGTCTTGCCAGAAGGGTGCTTTACACTACAGTTTTTAAACTGCAACATTAACACCCCTCCTTCAGAGTGCAGACACTGTACTTCCCATCTCCAGGACTCAAGTCCGGCCTGCCGGTTTCCCTGAACCCCTTCATAAATGTTACTTTGCTCACACTCCAACAGCACGTCAAGTATTAAAAACCATTTGTCTCCATTCACTCCTATCAAACACGCTCACGCATGCCTGCTGGAAGTCCAAGCCCCTCGCACACAAAACCTCCTTTACCCCCTCCCTCCAACCTTTCCTAGGCCGACCCCTACCCCGCCTTCCTTCCACTACAGACTGATACACTCTTGAAGTCATTCTGTTTCGCTCCATTCTCTCTACATGTCCGAACCACCTCAACAACCCTTCCTCAGCCCTCTGGACAACAGTTTTGGTAATCCCGCACCTCCTCCTAACTTCCAAACTACGAATTCTCTGCATTATATTCACACCACACATTGCCCTCAGACATGACATCTCCACTGCCTCCAGCCTTCTTCTCGCTGCAACATTCATCACCCATGCTTCACACCCATATAAGAGCGTTGGTAAAACTATATTCTCATACATTCCCCTCTTTGCCTCCAAGGACAAAGTTCTTTGTCTCCACAGACTCCTAAGTACACCACTCACCCTTTTCTCCTCATCAATTCTATGATTCACCTCATAGACCCATCAGCTGACACGTCCACTCTCAAATATCTGAATACATTCATCTCCTCCATACTCTTTCAATCCAATCTAATATCCAATCTTTCGTCACCTTATCTTTTTGTTATCCTCATAACCTTACTCTTTCCTGTATTCACTTCAAATTTTCTTCTCATACACACCCTACCAAATTCATCCACCAACCTCTGCAACTTCTCTTCAGAATCTCCCAAAAGCACAGTGTCATCAGCAAAAAGCAACTTTCACAACTCCCACTTTGTGTTTGATTCTTTATCATTTAACTCCACACCTCTTGCCAAGACCCTCGCATTTACTTCTCTTACAACCCCATCTATAAATATATTGAACAACCACGGTGACATCACACATCCTTGTCTAAGGCCTACTTTTACTGGGAAATAATCTCCCTCTTTCCTACATACTCTAACCTGAGCCTCACTATCCCCGTAAAAACTCTTCACTGCTTTCAGTAACCTACCTCCTACACCATACACCTGCAACATCTGCCACATTGCCCCCCTATCCTCCCTGTCACACGTCTCTTCCAAATCCATAAATGCCACAAAAACCTCTTTAGCCTTATCTAAATACTGTTCACCTATATTTTTCACTATAAACACCTTGTCCACACGCCCCCTACCTTTCCTAAAAGGCTCCTTGTTCATCTGCTATCCTTCTCTTAATTCTTTCAATAATAACTCTTCCATTCACTTTACCAGGTATACTCAACAGACTTATTCCCCTATAATTTTTGCACTCTCTCTTATCCCATTTGCCTTTATACAAAGGAACTATGCATGCTCTCTGCCAATCCCTAGGTACCTTACCCTCTTCCATACATTTATTAAATAATTGCACCAACCACTCCAAAACTATATCCCCACCTGCTTTTAACATTTCTATCTTTATGCCATCAATCCCAATTGCCTTACCCTCTTTCATTCTACCCATTGCCTCACGAACTTTTCCCACAC
>NC_091375.1:18826814-18836814 GCF_038502225.1 Cherax quadricarinatus
TCGATATATTGACACCGGGATGCTGTGACCCTCGATATATTGACACCGGGATGCTGTGACCCTCGATATGATACCAGGATGCTGTGACCCTCGATATATTGACACCGGGATGCTGTGACCCTCGATATATTGACACCGGGATGCTGTGACCCTCGATATAGTGACACCGGGATGCTGTGACCCTCGATATATTGACACCGGGATGCTGTGACCCTCGATATATTGACACCGGGATGCTGTGACCCTCGATATATTGACACTGGGATGCTGTGACCCTCGATATATTGACACCGGGATGCTGTGACCCTCGATATATTGACACCGGGATGCTGAGACCCTCGATATATTGACACCGGGATGCTGTGACCCTCGATATAGTGACACCGGGATGCTGTGACCCTCGATATATTGGCACCGGGATGCTGTGACCCTCGATATATTGACACCGGGATGCTGTGACCCTCGATATGACACCGGGATGCTGTGACCCTCGATATATTGACACCGGGATGCTGTGACCCTCGATATATTGACACCGGGATGCTGTGACCCTCGATATATTGACACCGGGATGCTGTGACCCTCGATATATTGACACCGGGATGCTGTGACCCTCGATATATTGACACCGGGATGCTGTGACCCTCGATATATTGACACAAGGATGCTGTGACCCTCGATATATTGACACCGGGATGCTGTGACCCTCGATATATTGACACCGGGATGCTGTGACCCTCGATATATTGACACTGGGATGCTGTGACCCTCGATATATTGACACCGGGATGCTGTGACCCTCGATATATTGACACCGGGATGCTGTGACCCTCGATATATTGACACCGGGATGCTGTGACCCTCGATATAGTGACACCGGGATGCTGTGACCCTCGATATATTGGCACCGGGATGCTGTGACCCTCGATATATTGACACCGGGATGCTGTGACCCTCGATATGACACCGGGATGCTGTGACCCTCGATATATTGACACCGGGATGCTGTGACCCTCGATATATTGACACCGGGATGCTGTGACCCTCGATATATTGACACCGGGATGCTGTGACCCTCGATATATTGACACCGGGATGCTGTGACCCTCGATATATTGACACCGGGATGCTGTGACCCTCGATATATTGACACCGGGATGCTGTGACCCTCGATATATTGACACCGGGATGCTGTGACCCTCGATATAGTGATACCGGGATGCTGTGACCCTCGATATATTGACACCGGGATGCTGTGACCCTCGATATATTGACACCGGGATGCTGTGACCCTCGATATATTGACACTGGGATGCTGTGACCCTCGATATATTGACACCGGGATGCTGTGACCCTCGATATATTGACACCGGGATGCTGTGACCCTCGATATATTGACACCGGGATGCTGTGACCCTCGATATAGTGACACCGGGATGCTGTGACCCTCGATATATTGGCACCGGGATGCTGTGACCCTCGATATATTGACACCGGGATGCTGTGACCCTCGATATGACACCGGGATGCTGTGACCCTCGATATATTGACACCGGGATGCTGTGACCCTCGATATATTGACACCGGGATGCTGTGACCCTCGATATAGTGACACCGGGATGCTGTGACCCTCGATATATTGACACCGGGATGCTGTGACCCTCGATATATTGACACCGGGATGCTGTGACCCTCGATATATTGACACCGGGATGCTGTGACCCTCGATATATTGACACCGGGATGCTGTGACCCTCGATATATTGACACCGGGATGCTGTGACCCTCGATATAGTGACACCGGGATGCTGTGACCCTCGATATATTGACACCGGGATGCTGTGACCCTCGATATATTGACACCGGGATGCTGTGACCCTCGATATATTGACACCGGGATGCTGTGACCCTCGATATATTGACACCGGGATGCTGTGACCCTCGATATATTGACACCGGGATGCTGTGACCCTCGATATATTGACACTGGGATGCTGTGACCCTCGATATATTGACACCGGGATGCTGTGACCCTCGATATATTGACACCGGGATGCTGTGACCCTCGATATATTGACACCGGGATGCTGTGACCCTCGATATATTGACACCGGGATGCTGTGACCCTCGATATATTGACACCGGGATGCTGTGACCCTCGATATATTGACACCGGGATGCTGTGACCCTCGATATATTGACACCGGGATGCTGTGACCCTCGATATATTGACACCGGGATGCTGTGACCCTCGATATATTGACACCGGGATGCTGTGACCCTCGATATAGTGACACCGGGATGCTGTGACCCTCGATATATTGACACCGGGATGCTGTGACCCTCGATATATTGACACCGGGATGCTGTGACCCTCGATATATTGACACTGGGATGCTGTGACCCTCGATATATTGACACCGGGATGCTGTGACCCTCGATATATTGACACCGGGATGCTGTGACCCTCGATATATTGACACCGGGATGCTGTGACCCTCGATATAGTGACACCGGGATGCTGTGACCCTCGATATATTGGCACCGGGATGCTGTGACCCTCGATATATTGACACCGGGATGCTGTGACCCTCGATATGACACCGGGATGCTGTGACCCTCGATATATTGACACCGGGATGCTGTGACCCTCGATATATTGACACCGGGATGCTGTGACCCTCGATATAGTGACACCGGGATGCTGTGACCCTCGATATATTGACACCGGGATGCTGTGACCCTCGATATATTGACACCGGGATGCTGTGACCCTCGATATATTGACACCGGGATGCTGTGACCCTCGATATATTGACACCGGGATGCTGTGACCCTCGATATATTGACACCGGGATGCTGTGACCCTCGATATAGTGACACCGGGATGCTGTGACCCTCGATATATTGACACCGGGATGCTGTGACCCTCGATATATTGACACCGGGATGCTGTGACCCTCGATATATTGACACCGGGATGCTGTGACCCTCGATATATTGACACCGGGATGCTGTGACCCTCGATATATTGACACCGGGATGCTGTGACCCTCGATATATTGACACTGGGATGCTGTGACCCTCGATATATTGACACCGGGATGCTGTGACCCTCGATATATTGACACCGGGATGCTGTGACCCTCGATATATTGACACCGGGATGCTGTGACCCTCGATATATTGACACCGGGATGCTGTGACCCTCGATATATTGACACCGGGATGCTGTGACCCTCGATATATTGACACCGGGATGCTGTGACCCTCGATATATTGACACCGGGATGCTGTGACCCTCGATATATTGACACCGGGATGCTGTGACCCTCGATATATTGACACCGGGATGCTGTGACCCTCGATATATTGACACCGGGATGCTGTGACCCTCGATATATTGACACCGGGATGCTGTGACCCTCGATATATTGACACCGGGATGCTGTGACCCTCGATATATTGACACCGGGATGCTGTGACCCTCGATACCACCTACTGAAACATACCTTGTTGTAATTCTTTTATCATTAAACTCTCTCTCTCTCTCTCTCTCTCTCTCTCTCTCTCTCTCTCTCTCTCTCTCTCTCTCTCTCTCTCTCTCTCTCTCTCTCTCTCTCTCCCTGATGATGCACAAGAGACTTTAAATATTGCTGTATGCATTTGTCTGAACGATATCCTTGTCATGTTAATGAGCTTAAAGTGTTCGCATCTCCCGCGTGTGTGTGCCCCGCTGCTGGCACTGTGCCACAGTCGTCCAGGATACTTCCCACACCCACATTACCATGCTGCTTCCACCCAGACAGCCTTTATAACCCCCACTCTGCGTGATCCGATGTAATCACAAAACATAGCTAGTTTTTGTTTCCACTGTTAGACTGTGTTATAAAATAGTGTAGCGGCGTACTTTTGATGTATCCAATTTTTGATAAATAAAATAAATGAACAATGACACGTTTTCTATTGCCCAAGATACAAAATCAATGCATAAACTTATATATTTGAAAGTAATATTTCCCTTCAACTCAAACTTGCAATCAACCACATAGAAGATAAGATAAGATAAGATAAGATTTCGTTCGGATTTTTAACCCCGGAGGGTTAGCCACCCAGGATAACCCAAGAAAGTCAGTGCGTCATCGAGGACTGTCTAACTTATTTCCATTGGGGTCCTTAATCTTGTCCCCCAGGATGCGACCCACACCAGTCGACTAACACCCAGGTACCTATTTGCTGCTAGGTGAACAGGATAACAGGTGTAAGGAAACGTGTCGAATGTTTCCACCCGCCGGGAATCGAACCCGGGCCCTCCGTGTGTGAAGCGGGAGCTTTAGCCACCAGGCCACCGGGCCTTATCTAGATAAGATAACAGAGCCGGAACAGGAACTTGAGGGAACAATGTCATAACATCAAAACCTACTAATGTAAAATTATTGGACAATTTGTCAAAAAACAACGTTGACCTCATCGACAAATCACAGACTGAAAATGTTCAAAGGTTTTTCCCTAGCAAGTTTTGATGTTAGGGCGTTGCTCTCCCGATAAAGAATTAGATGAGTTCACGCATATTTTAGTTGATTAAGTCGTGTGTAGTTGATTGTAAGTTTGAGTTTGAAGGGAAATGTTACTTTCAATTGCAGGGAATGGCAATGGGAAATCCATCGTCTCCCATATTGAGGAATCTGAATGTGGAGGTTTTTCAGGCTAAGTTGTTGAAAGACATCCTGCCTGTGAAACTAAATGGTTCAGATATATGGATGACATCTTGCGTCTTAGGCCGAATGATATGCACCTGAACACACATTTACCGAGACTTAACTCTCTTATCTCGGCTATTTAATTAAACTTGGGGTGAAGACGTCCTTTGGGATCGTATTTGCCTGAATATTCTCCTCTTTTCTGCAACTACAAGCTCTCGATGATGTGTTGATTGCAACACGAAAGGCCTAGAGCTATCATTCTACTCCCCCCCCCCCGTGGTTGTTTTTCATCCTGTATCGCTTGGTTTGCGATATTTGCGATATTTATTTATATATATATATATATATATATATATATCTATATATATCTATATATATATATATATATATATATATATATATATATATATATATATATATATATATATATATATATATATATATATATATATATACATAAAATATATATATATATACATAAAATTATATATATATATATATATCTATATATATATAAATATATATATATATATATATATATATATATATATATATATATATACATAAAATATATATATATACATAATATATATATATATATATATACATGTCGTGTCAAATATGTAAAACTGGTCAATTAGCACGAACTCATATAGGATTAAATCCTTTCTAAAAATGTCTCTTATACGTTTAAAGCCAGATTTTTTTCATTATGTTGGTGCAAAAATTTTAATTTTGCAATATAAGAATCTTAGAAAACTTACCTAACCTTTTTATAACAAGAACAATTTATTTTAGCCTAACCCAACTAAATATATTTTAGATTTGTTTACAATAATTTAATACTAAACAAACACAGTGAAATATATTTTTTTCGTTACGTTCAGAATGATTTTCGCGAAATTATTCCATAAACCAAGATCGCAATTTCTGCCTATTCGGCACGACATATATATACATATCAACACGTCGGCCGTCTCCAACCGAGGCAGGGTGACCCAAAAAGAAAGAAAACCCCCAAAAAGAAAATACTTTCATCATCATTCAACACTTTCGCCTCACTCACACATAATCACTGTTTTTGCAGAGGTGCCCAGAATACAACAGATTAGAAGTATATACGTACAAAAATACACAATATATCCCTCCAAACTGCCAATATCCCAAACCCCTCCTTTAGAGTGCAGGCATTGTACTTCCCATTTCCAGGACTCGAGTCCGGTTATATAAAAATTACCGGTTTCCCTGAATCCCCTCACTAAATATTACCATGCTCACACTCATTCGTCTCCATTCACTCCTATCTAACACGCTCACGCACGCTTGCTGGAAGTCCAAACCCCTCGCCCACAACACCTCCTTTACCCCCTCCCTCCAACCTTTTCGAGGACGACCCCTACCCCGGCTTCCTTCCCCTACAGATTTATACGCTCTCCATGTCATTCTACTTTGATCCATTCTCTCTAAATGACCCAACCATCTCAACAAACCCTCTTCAGCCCACTAATACTTTTATTAACTCCACACCTTCTCCTAATTTCCACACTCCGAATTCTCTGCATAATATTTACACCACACATTGCCCTTAGACAGGACATCTCCACTGCCTCCAACCGCCTCCTCGCTGCAACATTCACAACCCAAGCTACACACCCAATATAAGACTGTGTTGGTACTACTATACTTTCATACATTCCCTTCTTTGTCTCCATAGATAACATTTTTTGCCTCCACATATACCTCACTGCACCACTCACCTTTTTTCCTTCATCATTTCTATGATTAACCTCATCCTTCATAAATCCATTCGTTGACACGTCAACTCCCAAATATCTGAAAACATTCAGATATTTTTACACACCCAGCCTGAGCCTCACTATCCTCATAAAAACCCTTTACAGCATTTAGTAACTTACCACTTATTCCGTATACTTGCAACATCTGCCACATTGCTCCCTTATCCACTCTTTCCTATGCCTTTTCTAAATCCATAAATGCAATAAAAACTTCCCTACCTTTATCTATTTGCTGTTCACATATATGCTTCAATGTAAACACTTGATCTACACATCCCCTACCCACTCTGAAACCTCCTTGCTCATCCACAATTCTACATTCTGTCTTACCTCTAATTCTTTCCTGGTATACTCAGTATACTTATTTCTCTATAATTTTTACAATCTCTTTCGTCCCCCTTCCCTTTATATAAAGGGACTATACATGCTCTCTGCCAATCCCTAGGTACCTTCCCCTCTTTCATACATTTATTAAACAAAAATACCAACCACTCCAACCACCCAGGGAGGTACTACCGTCCTGCCAAGTGAGTGTAAAATGAAAGCCGTAAGCCATACGTGTGGTAAAAGTCAACTAAAATGCCAGGAACAATGGGCTAGTAACCCCTTTTCCTGTAATAATTACTAAAAAGAATAAGAATATATATATATATATATATATATATATATATATATATATATATATATATATATATATATATATATATATATATATATATATATATCGAATTGATGCTGGGCTTCTTTCCTTATCCATGCATATTCATTTCTGGCTCTTCGATTCAACTCCCTGTTTTCCTGAGTCCTTTGGCTTTTCTACTTTTACTCTTGCACACTTGGCTTTGGCCTCTCCACACTTTTTGGTAAATTATGGACTTACTCTGGTTTTCCTGTTGTTTCTGTTACCCTTTGGTAAGAACTTCTTTACTGCCTCCTTGAACTTTGTGGTCAGATTTTCTATCTACATCACTTACTCACTGCATCTCAAGTAGAAATTTTCTCAGACTTGTGTAGTCCCCTTTTTGGAAGTTTGGCTTCTCCCATCCTTTTCGTACTGCTTCACTCTCCATTGTTAACTATACAATGAATTCGAAATTGAAGACCATATGTTCACTGAACTTCCGAACTGCTTTCTTGTTTTGTACTTAACATGTTGGTACATGACGTTTTCTAGTACTGCCTCCAGCATCTTGGCTCTCCATGTCTATGGTCATCTATCTGGCTCCAGATTCTCCCTATCACTTTCCTTATGGTTGAACTCCCCCATGATTAGTAACTTTGTCCTGCTCATGTGGGCCGTTCTGGCATTGTCAGCTAGTGTGTCACCCATTGCTCTCGTCATATTCCTTTCTTGGCCTCCTGTTGTTCGGTGGTGGGTTGTACATCACTGCTACCATCACTTTTGATCCCCCAATATGCAGTGCTCCTACTGTGCAGTTATCCACTACCCCTCTGACTAATCCTGCTGTCTCCTTAAAAGTCCATTGGTTCTCAGTGAGCAGTGCAACTCGTCCTCCCCCTCTGCCCCCTGCTGTCTTTCCTCAGGATCCTATAACCAGATGGGAATACTGCATCCATTATTACTTCCATGAGCTTTGTCTTTATGATTGCTATGATGTCCGGGGATGCCTCGGTGAATCTTTCTTGCCACTCCTCACTCACATTTGCAATTCCATCTACATTGGTGTACCATACCTTCAGCTTCCTTTCTAGAACTGTGTTCTGGGAGGTGGGAGAGGTTGGTGCTGGCTGTGTATGTGGTAGACAGGCCTGAATATCATGGCAGTCTGCTGGTGTTGCACTATTAGTACAGGGAGGGGTGGGGACTGTGGAGGTGGAGTGTAGCTTGACTCTTGTTATTGTGTTTGGTTGGTGTGGGGTGGTAGGGGTTGAGGGAATGTTGTGGGTGGGTCTGTGTGTAGTTGTGTTTGTTGTTCCCTCCGAGGATGCATTCCCCTGTTCGATGGTGCCTACTCTGTACCCTCGTCGTGTCTCTGGCACATTCTTACTCTCTTTCACTGTTGTTCCCTTTCTTCAACAGTGACTTCTGCTGCAGGATTTTGTTTCATATCATTTCTGAATTAAATGTCAATTTGATTAGGCGGTTCTTTGCCCTCGAGAATCACCCAAGTCTCTGAAAATTTACCAGTTGTCTTCTCCTGTTACCGCAATGATGCTTTCAGTCTCTTTAATATCCCCCTGCCTTCTTTCATCATATCTCTCCCCTTCTGCCTCAAGAAGCCAATGAATAATGATAGTCCTCTCACTTTCCTCATCCCATATCGTTTCCCTCCGTATCTCTGGCTCCAATTTAAGTATCTACTTGATTGTCTCGACCATCTCCCAGATTTTCCGGTGGCCTGGTATCGTTTCCCTGAGGGACTTGTTTGCTCTTTCCCTTCCTTCTATGCCTTTCACTGTCCTTTCTGTGCCACAAGCTGACTCAGTTATTTCCAGGTGACTGGTGCATCATCACCACCAACCATCACCAGTCCAGTGTTGACTCAGTTATTTCCAGGTGACTGGTGCATCATCACCACCAACCATCACCAGTCCAGTGTTGACTCAGTTATTTCCAGGTGACTGGTGCATCATCACCACCAACCATCACCAGTCCAGTGTTGACTCAGTTATTTCCAGGTGACTGGTGCATCATCACCACCAACCATCACCGGTCCAGTGACTCTCCTGTTTACACACTGTCATCCCAAAACGTCTACTCTAGATCAAGAGCCCTACTTCACCTCCCACCCGTCCATCTCATGGTCTTTAATCAAGAGTTATTTCCCCGACCCACAACCATAACCAGGGCCGTAGTAATGCCAGATGATGCTCTAAGCACAGCCCAGTAATGGTGCCACCTCGGCGCTCCCGTTCCTAAGCTGGCAAGACATTAAGAGTCAATAAAGTTAAAGGAGAAATACGACAATAAAAAGTTTTCAAGGTCATCATACTCCACGCCAGAACACACAACTATATTATATATAAAAAAAATATTATATTTATTTAACACTATTTATTTAGCTAGTGCATCATTTTTTATGCAATTTCTAATAAAACTATTATCACGGAAAAAATTCAAAGGCAAACTTTTATTGCACACAGTTTTTAAGCATTCTCAATATGATTATAAGACAAAATATGATCTGATATTAGCTCTTCACACACACACACACACACACACACACACACACATAACAAACCTCAGAACAGCATTCCGACATCTTAATAAGGAATCATTCAGGACCCTGTACACCGTGTACGTTAGGCCCATATTGGAGTATGCGGCACCAGTTTGGAACCCACACCTAGCCAAGCACGTGAAGAAACTAGAGAAAGTGCAAAGGTTTGCAACAAGACTAGTCCCAGAGCTAAGAGGTATGTCCTACGAGGAGAGGTTAAGGGAAATCAACCTGACGACACTGGAGGACAGGAGAGATAGGGGGGACATGATAACGACATACAAAATACTGAGAGGAATTGACAAGGTGGACAAAGACA
>NC_091375.1:18841814-18861814 GCF_038502225.1 Cherax quadricarinatus
GCTGAAGACACAGATGAATCACAGGGATGTTAGGAAGTATTTCTTCAGCCACAGAGTAGTCAGTAAGTGGAATAGTTTGGGAAGTGATGTAGTGGAGGCAGGATCCATACATAGCTTTAAGCAGAGGTATGATAAAGCTCACGGCTCAGGGAGAGTGACCTAGTAGCGATCAGTGAAGAGGCGGGGCCAGGAGCTCGGACTCGACCCCCGCAACCTCAACTAGGTGAGTACAACTAGGTGAGTACACACACACACACACACACCTAGTCAAGCACGTCAAGAAATTAGAGAAAGTGCAAAGGTTTGCAACAAGACTAGTCCCAGAGCTACGGGGATTGTCCTACGAAGAAAGGTTGAGAGAAATTGGCCTGACGACACTGGAGGCCAGGAGGGTCAGGGGAGACATGATAACGACATATAAAATACTGCGTGGAATAGACGAGGTGGACAAAGACGGGATGTTCCAGAGATGGGACACAGACACAAGAGGTCACAATTGGAAGTTGAAGACTCAGATGAATCAAAGGTATGTTAGGAAGTATTTCTTCAGTCATAGAGTAGTCAAGCCGTGGAATAGCCTAGAAAGTGAAGTAGTGGAGGCGGGAACCATACATACTTTTAAGGCGAGGTATGATAAAGCTAATGGAGCAGGGAGAGAGAGGACCTAGTAGCAATCAGTGAAGAGGCGGGGCCAGGAGCTATGAATCGACCCCTGCAACCACAAATAGGTGAGTACAAATAGGTGAGTACACACTAAAGGCTGATCTTCCCCAACTCACATGCTCCACGCACTCTGACTCTCCCTTCCCCCCTCTCTAACTCACACTCAACCACACTCCCTGTCTCTCTTTATCCCACTTTTTCTCCATCATCATCCTTCTAATCCTCCCTACTCCTCCTACTCCCCTCCCCCCCCCATTGTTCTTCCCCCTGTCCTCCTTAGTCTTCCCCCATCTCTCTTCCCTCTGCTGCTGTCTCCCCTCCAGCTCACTATCCTTTTCCCCTCCCTGTCTCCTCCTCCCTTCTCATTATATTTATCTTTCTTCTTCAATTCCATGAAGAAAGAAATCAGTCATGGGGGCTGGAAAAGGTGAATGGAGTAACAGCGCCCTGGACAGTAAAAGCCCATCAGTTGCCATCCTACCAGAAAAGTACATGTCACTATCGCCGCAAGGTATGGCAACACCGCATACCCAAACAAAAACAGTGGCACACAGTTCTTATTGTAGCGCTCTTCAGTGGTGATATCCAAATTAATCCAGGACCTCAAACTATTGTGCAGAGGCAAAACAGACAGATAAATGACGGTGATAATGACGGTCTAGTAGCTAGGAGTGATTATTTTTTATTATCACACTGGCCGATTCCCACCAAGGAAGGGTGGCCCGAAAAAGAAAAACTTTCACCATCATTCACTACATCACTGTCTTGCCAGAAGGGTGCTTTACACTACAGTTTTTAAACTGCAACATTATCACCCCTCCTTCAGAGTGCAGGCACTGTACTTCCCATCTCCAGGACTCAAGTCCGGCCTGCCGGTTTTCCTGAACCCCTTCATAAATGTTACTTTGCTCACACTCCAACAGCACGTCAAGTATTAAAAACCATTTGTCTCCATTCACTCCAATCAAACACGCTCACGCATGCCTGCTGGAAGTCAAAGCCCCTCGCACACAAAACCTCCTTTACCCCCTCCCTCCAACCTTTCCTAGGCCGACCCCTACCCCGCTTTCCTTCCACTACAGACTGATACACTCTTGAAGTCATTCTGTTTCGCTCCATTCTCTCTACATGTCCGAACCACCTCAACAACCCTTCCTCAGCCCTCTGGACAACAGTTTTGGTAATCCGACACCTCCTCCTAACTTCCAAACTACGAATTCTCAGCATTATATTCACACCACACATTGCCCTCAGACATGACATCTCCACTGCCTCCAGCCTTCTCCTCGCTGCAACATTCATCACCCATGCTTCACACCCATATAAGAGCATTGGTAAAACTATACTCTCATACATTCCCCTCTTTGCCTCCAAGGACAAAGTTCTTTGTCTCCACAGACTCCTAAGTGCACCACTCACCCTTTTCCCCTCATCAATTGTATGATTCACCTCATCTTTCATAGACCCATCCGCTGACACGTCCGCTCCCAAATATCTGAATACATTCACCTCCTCCATACTCTCTCCCTCCAATCTGATATCCAATCTTTCATCACCTAATCTTTTTGTTACCCTCATAACCGTACTCTTTCCTGTATTCACTTTTAATTTTCTTCTTTTGCATACCCTACCAAATTCATCCACCAATCTCGGCAACTTCTCTTCAGAATCTCCCAAGAGCACAGTGTCATCAGCAAAGAGCAACTGTGACAACTCCCACTTTATGTGTGATTCGTTATCTTTTAACTCCACGCCAAGACCCTCGCATTTACTTCTCTTACAACCCCATCTATAAATATATTAAACAACCACGGTGACATCACACATCCTTGTCTAAGGCCTACTTTTACTGGGAAATAATCTCCCTTTTTCCTACATACCCTAACTTGAGCCTCACTATCCTCGTAAAAATTCTTCACTGTTTTCAGTAACCTACCTCCTACACCATACATCTGCAACATCTGCCACATTGCCCCCCTATCCACCCTGTCATACGACTTTTCCAAATCCATAAATGCCACAAAGACCTCTTTAGCCTTATCTAAATACTGTTCACTTATGTGTTTCGCCGTAAACACCTGGTCCACACACCCCCTACCTTTCCTAAAGCCTCCTTGTTCATCTGTTATCCTCTTCTCCGTCTTACTCTTAATTCTTTCGATAATAACTCTACCATACACTTTACCAGGTATACTCAACAAACTTATCCCCCTATAATTTTTGCACTTTCCTTTGTCCCAGTTGCCTTTATACAAAGGAACTATGCACGCTCTCTGCCAATCCCTAGGCACCTTACCTTCTTCCATACATTTATTAAATAATTGCACCAACCACTTCAAAACTATATTCCCACCTACTTTTAACATTTCCATCTTTATCCCATCGATCCCGGCTGCCTTACCTCCTTTCGTTTTACCTACTGCCTCACGAACTTCCACCACACTCACAACTGGCTCTTCCTCACTCCTACAAGATGTTATTCCTCCTTGCCCTATACAGGAAATCACAGCTTCCCTATCTTCATCAACATTTAACAATTCCTCGAAATATTCCCTCCATCTTCCCAATACCCCTAACTCTCCATTTAATAACTCTCCTCTCCTATTTTTAACTGACAAATCCATTTGTTCTCTAAGCTTCCTTAACTTTTTAATCTCACTCCGAAGCTTTTTCTTATTTTCAACAAAATTTGTGGATAACATCTCACCCACTCTCTCATTTGCTCTCTTTTTACATTGCTTCACCACTCTCTTAACCTCTCTTTTTCTTTCCATATACCCTTCCCTCCTTGCATCACTTCTACTTTGTAAAAACTTCTCATATGCTAACTTTTTCTCCCTTACTACTCTCTTTACATCATCATTCCACCAATCGCTCCTCTTCCCTCCCGCACCCACCTTCCTGTAACCACAAACTTCTGCTGAACACTCCAACACTACATTTTTAAATCTACCCCATACCTCTTCGACCCCATTGCCTATGCTCTCATTAGCCCATCTATCCTCCAATAGCTGTTTATATCTTACCCTAACTGCCTCCTCTTTTAGTTTATGAACCTTCACCTCTCTCTTCCCTGATGCTTCTATTCTCCTTGTATCCCATCTACCTTTTACTCTCAGTGTAGCTACAACTAGAAAGTGATCTGATACATCTGTGGCCCCTCTATAAACATGTACATCCTGAAGTCTACTCAACAGTCTTTTATCTACCAATACATAATCCAACAAACTACTGTCATTTCGCCCTTCATCATATCTTGTATACTTATTTATCCTCTTTTTCTTAAAATATGTATTACCTATAACTAAACCCCTTTCTATACAAAGTTCAATCAAAGGGCTCCCATTTTCATTTACACCAGGCACCCCAAACTTACCTACCACACCCTCTCTAAAAGTTTCTCCTACTTTAGCATTCAGGTCCCCTACCACAATTACTCTCACTTGGTTCAAAGGCTCCTATACATTCACTTAACATCTCCCAAAATCTCTCTCTCTCCTCTACATTCCTCTCTTCTCCAGGTGCATACACGCTTATTATGACCCACTTTTCGCATCCAACCTTTACTTTAATCCACATAATTCTTGAATTTACACATTCATATTCTTTTTTCTCCTTCCATAACTGATCCTTCAACATTACTGCTACCCCTTCCTTTGCTCTAACTCTCTCAGATACTCCAGATTTAACCCCATTTATTTCCCCACACCGAAACTCCCCCTTCAGCTTTGTTTCGCTTAGGGCCAGGACATCCAACTTCTTTTCATTCATAACATCAGCAATCATCTGTTTCTTGTCATCCGCACTACATCCACGCACATTTTAGCATCCCAGTTTTATAAAGTTTTTCTTCTTCTCTTTTTTAGTAAATGTCTACAGGAGAAGGGGTTACTAGCCCATTGCTCCCGGCATTTTAGTCGCCTCATACGACACGCATGGCTTACGGAGGAAAGATTCTTTTCCACTTCCCCATGGACAATAGAAGAAATAAAGAAGAACAAGAGCTATTTAGAAAAAGGAGAAAAACCTAGATGTATGTATATATATATATATATATATATATATATATATATATATATATATGGGATCTGATAGTGAGGTGCCGACCAGACCCCTTATATAGCTTCCTTGGATGCTTTACTTTCATAGTTCCTTGATAATGTGAGTAGTCACGAAAGCGCTTGGAATTTCTCTATTCTTTCAGAGTGGTTGTTTTGCATATATATATATATAGATATATATATATATATATATATATATATATATATATATATATAGATATATATGCATGTGCGTGTCTGTGAAGTGGGGCCAAAGTGTAAGCAGGAGTAGCAAAATATCTCTGTTATCTAGCGTGTTTATGAGACAGAAAAAGAAACCATCAATCTTACCATCATGCAAAACAGTTACAGGTTTCTGTTTCACAGTCATCTGGCAGGACGGTAGTACTTCCCTGGGTGGTTGTTGTCTACCAGCCTACTACCTAGGAGTGATAACCTTAAATATGTAATGCATACATAGGTCGATGTGAGACAATACAGCTATTATTATCTCAAACACTACCAAACAGGTGCATACACTGTACTAAAGTAAGCATAAAAAACAGAAAAGGCACCTTATGTAAAATGTGTAAGGGGTGGGTGCATGATGGATGTGCCAGAATTCAGTTTGTGTGTAACAAATGCACTTTGGCACAGTTGCCCTTTAACAATGATGACATTGATTTACCTAATTTTAATACAAATGACCCATTGCCATATACTGATGATTATAATTGTTTTATGAAAACAGGCCTTCACTTTATTCATGTCAACGCAAGATCACTTCTTCCTAAATTGGCAGAGATTAGGATTCTAGCTAACAAAATTAGGGCGGCAGTTATAACCATCTCTGAATCCTGGTTGGATGATACGGTGACTGACGACGAGGTCAAAATAGAAGGTTACAATATAAAACGCTTAGATAGGAACAGAAAGGGTGGTGGAGTATGTGCCTACATTAGAAATGATTTAGCTTACAACCAAAGACCTGATTTAAATAACAATAAACTGGAGATTCTATGGTTCGAAGTGCTGCTTCCCAAGAAAACCCATCTTAGTAGGAACTAGTTACCGCCCTCCCACCCAGGACCAGTTCTTAGAAGACTTTTCCAGAGTATTGTCCGGACTTGAAAACAATTGCGAGACAATAATACTGGGAGACTTCAATATCTGTTTTCAGCAGCAAAATAACGGGCTATGCAAAAGGTATAAGCAAATTCTAGGTTTAAATAGTTACACTCAACTAATTAATACACCAACCCGGATCACACAGTTCTCAGCCACCCTAATTGAGCACATACTTGGTAACCGCTCTGAGAACATTAGTCAATCAGGCGTCATTACCACAGGTCTTAGTGATCATTTCATCATTTACTGCACTAGGAAAATCACTAGGGATAGGATAGGCCTACACAGGACAATAAAAATGAGGTCAACTAGAAACTACAGTAAAGAAACACTGTCAAATAGGCTACATAATTGTGACTGGACAGAGATAACAAGTTGCACGGACGTAAACGATGCCTGGGAAAATTCAAAACAATGTTCACTACCATCCTTGATAATATTGCACCAGTTAAAGAGGTTAGGATTAAACGAAGAACTGAACCCTGGATGACTACTGACATATTAGATAATATGAAATTCAGAGACCAGTTGCTAAAAAGATTTAAAGCAAACAGACACGATATTGCAGCACTAAATGAATTCCAAAGGGTGAGGAACAGAGTGCAGAGACTTATAAAAGGAGCAAAGGCAAAGCACTATTGCTCAAAAATTGAAGAGTATAAGCATAACCCCAGAAAGCTCTGGCAACAACTAAAACAGTTGGGGTATAGCCATAAACCAGTAGATAGGTCTAACATAGTACTCACTATCGATAACGAGGTATGCCACGAAACAGCTAAGGTGGCAAATTGCTTTAATTCCTTCTACACATCTGTTGCATCAACACTAGTAAGTAAACTACCAGCTGCATGAAATACCTTTAACACAGACTCTGATAAGTTTCAAACATACTATACCAATGAAGGGGTAACCCCAAACAGTTCTCAACTAGTAAGTGTAAGTGCAGGTTAAACCCAATTAAGAGCACTGGCCCGGATAACATCCCGTCTAAGTTCCTAAAAGATGGTGCATCTGAACTGTCAATCCCTATTGCTCACATAATAAATCTATCAATCACCACCAATACCGTACCGGATGGGTTCAAGGAGGCCAAAGTTACTCCTGTCTTCAAGAAAAATAGTAGGTCTGATGTAAGCAACTATAGGCCTGTTAGTATACTAAGTATAATATCCAAAATTCTAGAGAGGGCGGTGCACTCTCAAGTAGTTAAGTACCTTAATGTTAGTTTAGTTTAATATGTTTATTATGCACCCCATACCCATCCTGTGGGCGGTAGTCAAAAGATTACAGAGGTACATAATTGGTCCAGGGACTGGGCCTCAAAGTTTTGATAGCTGAGCAAGTTACAGAGGTAATGAATTCACAATTTACAAAGGTAATGAACTCACAATTTACAAAGGTAATGAACTCCAGGTAGGTCTAGTCACAATCATGACAAGTTACAAAGGTATTTACAGATTACAGAGGTACACAATGGGTCCAGGGACCGGGCTCCAAAGTTTTGATGGCTGAACTAGGTACAAGGTAATGAACTCACAAGTTACAAAGGTAATGAACTCACAAGTTACAAAGGTAATGAATACTGTAAGAATGGTTACTTACGTTTATACATGGCTGCAATCATGAACAAATTTTAGAGTAATGAGCAATTCACACTTCCACACCCGGTCACAACTGTAGTGAGTTATTGGTGCAAATGTTGATTGCTGAGTCTCTCTCTCTCACACATACACACACACACACATACAAATTCATACACACACACATAAACACACACACACACACACACACACACACACACACACACACACACAAACTCATACACACACACGCACACACACTCATACACACACACACACACTCATACACACACACACACTCATACACACACACACTGGGGCCAGGAGCTCGGACTCGACCCCCGCAACCTCAACTAGGTGAGTACACTCATACTCACACACACACACACACACACACACACACACACACACACACACACACACTCACACACTCACACACATACACACATACACACATACACACAAACACACACACACACACACACACACACACACACACACACACACACACACACACACAAGAGAGAGAGGGGTGGGTGGATTGCATTTTCTTGGACTGCAAGAAGGCGTTTGACACAGTTCCACACAAGAGATTGGTGCAAAAACTGGAGGACCAAGCAGGGATAACAGGGAAGGCACTACAATGGATCAGGGAATACTTGTCAGGAAGACAGCAGCGAGTCATGGTACGTGGCGAGGTGTCAGAGTGGGCACCTGTGACCAGCGGAGTCTCGCAGGGGTCAGTCCTAGGACCAGTGCTGTTTCTGGTATTTGTGAACGACATGACGGAAGGAATAGACTCTGAGGTGTCCCTGTTTGCAGATGACGTGAAGTTGATGAGAAGAATACACTCGATCGAAGACCAGGCAGAACTACAAAGGGATCTGGACAGACTGCAGACCTGGTCCAGCAATTGGCTCCTGGAGTTCAATCCCACCAAGTGCAAAGTCATGAAGATTGGGGAAGGGCAAAGAAGGCCGCAGACGGAGTACAGTCTAGGGGGTCAGAGACTACAAACCTCACTCAAGGAAAAAGATCTTGGGGTGAGTATAACACCAGGCACATCTCCTGAAGCGCACATCAACCAAATAACTGCTGCAGCATATGGGCGCCTAGCAAACCTCAGAACAGCATTCCGACATCTTAATAAGGAATCATTCAGGACCCTGTACACCGTGTATGTTAGGCCCATATTGGAGTATGCGGCACCAGTTTGGAACCCACACCTAGCCAAGCACGTGAAGAAACTAGAGAAAGTGCAAAGGTTTGCAACAAGACTAGTCCCAGAGCTAAGAGGTATGTCCTACGAGGAGAGGTTAAGGGAAATCAACCTGACGACACTGGAGGACAGGAGAGATAGGGGGGACATGATAACGACATACAAAATACTGAGAGGAATTGACAAGGTGGACAAAGACAGGATGTTCCAGAGATTGGACACAGTAACAAGGGGACACAGTTGGAAGCTGAAGACACAGATGAATCACAGGGATGTTAGGAAGTATTTCTTCAGCCACAGAGTAGTCAGTAAGTGGAATAGTTTGGGAAGCGATGTAGTGGAGGCAGGATCCATACATAGCTTTAAGCAGAGGTATGATAAAGCTCACGGCTCAGGGAGAGTGACCTAGTAGCGATCAGTGAAGAGGCGGGGCCAGGAGCTTGGACTCGACCCCCGCAACCTCAACTAGGTGAGTACAACTAGGTGAGTACACACACACACACACACACACATACATGCACATATGTGGTAATGCTTTATTTACAGCTAGCAAAGTCAGGGTATTTCTCCAGAATGGTCTGTAATATACCACTGTGGATAAAATACTTAGCCATTTCTTGAACACTTCTGAGTGAGTTGTTTCTAAATTCATTAATTTTATCACACTCCAGTACATAATGACGCAAGGTGTGACAATAATCCATCTGGCAAAGTTTACATTTCGTTTGGTCTACATCTGGTGGTGGTGATTTAACCTGCCAAAGATACTTGTAACCCAGCCGGAGCCGGGCGGTAGTGACATCCAAGAGTCTGCTTATTTTGTTGGATGCACCATAGACATGTGGCTCCTCCTGCATGATAGAATGATGATAGATGGACTCACTGGTGTCAATCTCCCTGAGCCTTAAGTCCATAAAATTCAGCTGAAGTTCTTTTCGTATTATTGTTCTCAAACTACTACCTGACAAGCCAAGATTGTAATCTACTCCCTCTTTGAAAGCATACAGCTTAGCCAATTTATCAGTTCTATCATTCTCCATAGCTATCAATCGGGCTTTAGAAGATCCTACTCAACCAACACCTCCCTAATTAATCTGATGGATTACCTGAGAACTGAAATGTCAAGGGTAACCTCATAGGTATGGTAACCTTAGACCTGCAAAAGGCCTTCGATACTGTCAACCACAATATATTATGAAGTAAACTTCAAGCTATCGGTATAGGTTCTGTAGACTGGTTTAAGTCCTACCTTAGCAACAGGAGACAAATTGTCAAAATCAACAAAACGGAATCAGAACCCCTACCGATAGCATGTGGAATTACCCAAGGTAGTATTCTGGGTCCCTTATTATTCTTATGTCAGTGACATGCCTATCAGTGTCAAGTGCATACTCCTACTGTATGCAGATGACAGTGCTCTGTTAGTGTCAGGTAAAGACCCACAAGATATAGCTAATGTTTTAACAATGGAACTGGAGTCCTGCAGCAAAGGTTAGTAGACAACAAACTATCATTACACCTCGGGAAAACTGAAGCCATTCTCTTTGGCACGAAACATAAACTGAGAAGGGTAAATAATTTTAATGTCCAGTGTAATGGGGAGCCCATCACTTTGGTTTCATCAGTAAAATATCTGGGAATCCCCTTTGACCCATGCATGTCAGGAGAATTGATAGGGAACAGTGTAGTAAAGAAAGCGAATGCCAGACTGAAGTTCCTGTATAGACAAGTTTATACCGCAGCTTCTCATTCTATACCCCAAACCTCAGGCAGGCATTCTCAGAAGTGCGTGCCTTGGTGGTCTCCTGCTTGTGCTCGTGCAGTACGTTTGAAACGTGCTGCATGGGGCAGGTACCGGTACAATAGAACCGCTGAGAGACTTGTTGATTTTAAGCAGAAGCGTGCGATCGCTCGCCGTGTCATCCGTGAAGCTAAACGCACTTGTTGGCGAGACTATGTTTCCACCATCACCTCTGCTTCTTCTATGAGTGCAGTCTGGAAAAAAGTGAGGAAATTGAGAGGTAAATACTCTCCTGACCCGGCTCCTGTTCTACGGGTCACTGGTGTTGATATAGCAAACCCTCTCGACGTTGCCATTGAACTTGGCACACATCTGGTCCGTATTTCCCGAGGGCTCCATCTATGCCCCTCGTTTCTTTCCTCAAAGTCTGCCAGAGAGTTAGTACCCTTGGACTTTTCTTCTCTCGGAGAAGAACAGTATAATGTGCCTTTTACACTTCAAGAACTGGAGGCAACGCTCTCAGCCTGCCGATCATCGGCAGCTGGGCCTGATGACATTCATATTCGTATGCTACAACATTTACATCGGTCAGCCCTTGTAGTCCTCTTACACCTCTTCAATCTTATTTGGGCACAAGGAGTTCTTCCCCAGCTGTGGAAATCTGCCATTGTTCTCCCTTTCCGCAAACCGGGTACTACAGGACATGATGCCTCCCACTATCGCCCCATCGCTCTTACAAGTGCAGTTTGCAAAGTGATGGAACGCCTCGTAAATCGACGTTTAATGTGGTATTTAGAGACTCACAACAGTCTCTCCGCTAGTCAATATGGCTTTCGTAAGGGTCGTTCTACCATAGACCCCTTACTACGCTTGGATACGTATGTTCGTAATGCCTTTGCGAATAATCACTCAGTTATTGCCATATTTTTTGACCTTGAGAAGGCATATGACACAACTTGGAGGTATAATATTTTGGCCCAGGCCCATTCCTTAGGCCTCCGAGGCAATCTACCATCCTTCCTTAAGAACTTTTTAACTGACAGACATTTCCGTGTTCGAGTCAATAATGTTCTTTCCCCGGACTTCGTCCAAGCTGAAGGTGTCCCTCAGGGATGTGTTCTAAGCACAACACTTTTTCTCCTTGCTATAAATGATTTGGCCTCTGTTCTTCCACCCAATATTTGGTCATCACTCTATGTTGATGACTTCGCTATTGCTTGTGCAGGCGCTGACTGTCACCTTATTGCAGTTTCTCTCCAGCATGCGGTCGACCGTGTTTCCACTTGGGCCACCACACATGGGTTTAAATTTTCAAGTACCAAAACTCACCAAATTACTTTCACTAGACGCTCTGTTATCTCCGATCATCCTTTGTATCTCTATGGCTCCCGTATCCCCGAACGTGATACAGTCAGGTTTCTAGGCCTTCTCTTTGACCGTCGGTTAACCTGGAAACCTCACATTACCTCTTTGAAGGCAACTTGTCACAGCCGGCTAAACCTTCTTAAAACCCTTGCTCATCTTTCCTGGGGAGCTGATCGTCGAACTCTGCTTCGCCTACATTCAGCCCTCGTTTTATCGAAACTCGATTATGGTGACCAGATTTATTCCGCGGCCTCTCCTGCTACTCTCTCTAGCCTTAACTCTATCCATCACCAAGGCTTACGTTTGTGCCTTGGTGCTTTTCGCTCTTCCCCTGTTGAGAGCCTCTATACAGAAGCAAATGTTCCATCCTTGTCTGATCGCCGTGATGCCCATTGCCTTCGTTACTATGTACGCTCTCACGATCTACACAATCCTTCCATTTATAGAATGGTCACTGATATTAGTAGACATTCTTTATTCGTTCGCCGCCCCTGTTTGCTCCGTCCCTTTTCTCTTCGCCTACATTCACTCTTGTCTTCCCTTCAGTTACCACCTTTATATGTTCATGTAGCATCTCACTTTTCCCTGCCCCCCTGGGAAGTTCCAGCTGTTCGGGTCTGTTCTTTCTCACTCCCTTGCTCGAAAGCTCAACTGCCTACGGTGGCTTCCCGCTCTCTTTTTCTTGATCACTTCCACTCCCATTCTCATGCCACCGCTGTGTACACAGATGGCTCTAAGTCTTCAGACGGCGTCGGATTCGCAGCAGTGTTTCCGGACAGCGTCGTACGAGGGCATTTACTATCTTCAGCTAGCATTTTTACTGCTGAACTGTATGCCATTCTTGCAGCACTTATTCGTATTGCATCTATGCCTGTGTCATCATTTGTAGTAGTCTCAGACTCCCTTAGTGCTCTACAGGCTATACGAAAATTTGATACATCTCATCCCCTAGTTCTCCGTATCCAACTTTGGCTACGCCGTATCTCTACCAAACATAAAGATATTGTTTTTTGTTGGGTCCCTGGTCATGTCGACGTACAGGGCAATGAACAGGCAGACACTGCTGCGCGGTCAGCAGTATATGACCTACCAATTTCCTATCGAGGTGTTCCATTTCTGGACTATTTTGCTGCAATAGCTACCCACCTTCGCACCCGTTGGCAACAACGTTGGTCAACTCTGCTCGGTAACAAACTTCATTCTATTAAACCGAGCATAGGTTACTGGCCGTCTTCTTGTCATCAGTGCCGAAGTTGGGAGACCACTCTCTCCCGCCTTCGCATTGGCCACACTCGTCTTACTCATGGGTATCTCATGGAGAGGCACCCTGTTCCTCTCTGTGAGCAGTGTCAAGTTCCAGTATCGATTAGCCACATTCTGTTAGACTGCCCTCTCTATCAACGAGCACGCAGAATTTACCTCCAACGTCGTCTTCGTTCTACTACTCTCTCTTTACCTTCCCTTCTTGCTGATGGACCCTCCTTTAATCCTGACTCTCTCATTGACTTCTTGACAACGACCGATTTACTCCACAAACTCTGATGATACGTTTCGCACTCCCCTCAGCCCTTTCTGGCTCAGTCTCTTGCTGCCCTTTACCCTTTCACCATCCACTGCCCCGCTGTTATCCGTAACCTGTTGCTCATCCATCTCCCTTTTGCCACCTGATGCCCTCACTTCCTTCCTGCCCTGCAGCGCTGTATAGTCCTTGTGGCTTAGCGCTTCTTTTTGATTATAATAATAATAATGTATAGACAAGCACAGTGTCTACCTACTGAGGCTCGCAGGACCCTATGTCTAGCCCTTATACAATGCCATATGGATTACGCTTGCTCTTCATGGTACTCTGCCTTGACAAAAAAAACTGAAAGATAGACTGCAAATCACCCAGAACAAAATCGTAAGATTCATCCTGGGGTTGGGACCAAGAGAACATGTAGGCCAGAATGAATTACAGCAGTTAGATATGCTGAATGTTGAAGACAGAGTAAAACAACTGAAGCTAAATCATGTTTATAAAATTGCTCACAGTGTCCAGAATATCTTCCTGTCAATTTTGTCAAGGTTGGGAACCAAAGCAATCATAGTACTAGGGGGAGAGAGCACAACTTTGTAATACCCACAGTCATTGGCCAGGCTTCAAACACCTTTTATTGTACAGCAATATAGGAATGGAACACACTGCCCGCACTTGTCAAAGCCAGTCATAGCATGAATCAGTTCAAGAAGAGTGCCAAAAGGTGTCTGATGAATGTAGCTACAGAAAGGGAAGGGAATGATTTTCTATTTTTTAGCTAACATACGTGTAAATTTTACCTTATTCCTAGTAATGACCCTCGTATTGTAGTCTTAATGACCCTCGTGTAGTAGATAGTCTTTTTAGTGTGATAATAAGATGTTATCTTCATTATAGAATAATAAGAAAATATTATAACCTTTACATTATAATAATAATATGGAAATAAGTCACTGTCTGATTTTTTGGGGTTATCCCAGGTTCTCTACACATATGCTGCTATGTATGATAATTCTATGTAACTGTATTTGTGTATACCTGAATAAGCTTACTTATTCTCCCCACAACAATCAACCCCCTCCACAGCACCCTTGGCATAAGCTCTTCCTTCTGTGAAAAAAAAAAATGGGACACCAAAAACCTGGATGGAGAACCAGAGGAATGGTGGATGAAGCGAGTGGTGGACCTGGGAGAAAGGACTGGGACGCAGAGCTCACGCGAAGAGAGGAAGAGTAGGGGAGGAGGCTGGAAGAGATCAGCAAGAAAATGGAAGAGAAAATAGCTGAGGAGAGCAGAAAATGGGAATTACAAATCACAGCAGCTGAAGTTAAGATACAGAGCTTAGTAGAAGAACTGAAGAGTCTGAAACAGCCTAAAGAACCAAAGGACAGTACAGCCATGACGCCAAGAGCTACTACATCAGTCACCAATGAGGGGACAGTATGGGACAAAGGAGATGTACTGTATGCGATAACCCAATCGGACCCAATGGGGGCCTGAGAAAAGGCAGGGAGAATAGCAAGAACTAATGAGGGGACTAAAGTCAATGAAGGAGCTAAACTATACACAGAGGCTCTAACAGACAACTGCCATGTCCAGGAACAAATAAGCAGAGGGACACTAGATAGGGAAGAGACAGTAAGAATCAATGCATCAATGGCATGAACTAATTTGAATCAGAGGAGGCTCAGGGAAGCACAGTGGGAGGATGAAAGGGAGAGGGCCATTTTTGTCTATGGGTTCCAAAAGGTAGATGGGGAAACTTACGAGGCAAGGAAACAGGAGGAGAAAAAAACTATTGAAAGCATCATGAAAGCAGTACGAGAGGACGACATGACTCAGCTGACAAATTTTCAGAGAATTGGGTGGTTTGTAAGGGGAAAAAAAGCGTCCAGTCAAAGTGATTTTCAAGGCAGAGTCAGCTCGAAACCGGATCCTGCAGGAGAAACCACGCCTAAGGGACAATCAGGTGTTCCAGAGTGTGTACCTCGACCGAAACAGAACACAAGAAGAAAGGATGACACTGAAAGAGAGGGTGTAATGTCGCAAGGAGGAATGGTAGGCAAGGAAGGTGTAGAACTGGAGAAATCAGGCCCATGTGGAAGAACAAACAACTCCCTCCAGTACCACCCACAGAAGGAACACAACCATGGCAATCACAAAGCAATCAAATGACCTAACCCAAAACCCACTCACTGCACCCTCTGCCCCCATCCCCCTCAGCACAAACCCCACCCCCACAGAAACCCTCAGTAACCCATACATCCCCCTCAGCTCAAACCCCACCCCCACAGAAATCCACAGTAACCCACACAATGTACCTTCTCCCCCATCCCCCTCACCACCCCACCCTCACAGTAACCCACAGCAACTCACACACTGAACCCTCTATCCCCATCCCCCTCACCACAACCCCCTACCCCATTGTAACCCCCCATAGGCCCTCTGCCCCCACACCCCACACCACAGACCCCACCCCCACACCAACCCCCTATAGGCCCCTGCCCCACTAACCCACCTCTCTCCCCAGACCACAGTTATTGAAAAGAAGTTGAAGGTTTGGTACACGAACGGGGATGGAATAATGAATAAATGTGAGGAGTGGCACGAAAGAATCAAGGAGTTGTCCCCAGACATCGTAGCGGTTACAGAAACGAAACTCACTGGGATAATAACAGATGCAATCTTCCCACCCGGATATCAGATCCTGAGGAAGGATAGAAGGAGCAGGGGGGAGGAGGGGTTGCACTACTAATAAAAAACCGGTGGGGTTATCAAGAAATGGAAGGTATGGACGAGATTGGAGAAAGGGATTACATAGTAGGTACAGTTCAGTCAGGGGAACACAAGGTAGTCATTGCAGTTATGTATAACCCACCACAGAACTGCAGGAGGCCAAGAGAGGAATATGATGAATGCAACAGAGCAATGGTGGACACTCTAGCTGAGGTGGCAAGAAGGGCCCACTCAAGTAGAGCGAAATTACTGGTCATGGGCGACTTCAATCACAGGGAGATTGATTGGAGAGGGTAACAGGAGTAGAAAGGGAAAAGCTAAACTATAAAAGGGGGGACTACACAGGAATGAGGACCTTCCTGCAGGAGGTTCAGCGGGAACAGGAGCTGGCAGGAAAATCAGTAAATGAAATGATGGACTCTGTAACAACAAAATGCAAATAGGCAGAGGAAAGGTTTGTTCCCAAGGGTAACAGAAATAATGGGAAGGACAGAACGAGCCCTTGGTTTACCCGAAGGTGCAGGGAGACAAAAACTAAGTGCTCTAGAGAATGGAAAAAGTACAGAAGGCAAAGGACTTAGGAGAATAAAGAGATTAGTCGACGAGCCAGAAACGAGTATGCACAGATGAGGGAGGTGCAGCGGCAGTATGAAAATGACATAGCATCGAAAGTCAAGTCTGACCCGAAACTACTCTACAGCCACATCAGGAGGAAGACATCAGTCAAGGACCAGGTAATCAGGCTGAGGAAAGAAGGTGGGGAGCTCACAAGAAACGACCATGAGGTATGTGAGGAGCTCAACATGAGATTTCAGGAAGTATTTACAGTGGAGGCTGAAGGGACAATGGGAAAACAGTGGCGTACAGCAACAAGGGATATACCAACATGTGTTGGATGAATTACACACAACTGAGGAGGTGGAGAAGCTCCTAAGTGACCTTGATACCTCAAAGGCGGTGGGACCGGACATCTCTCTGTGGGTCCTTAGAGAGGGAGCCACTAACCAAAATCTTCAACACTTCCCTTGAAACTGGGTAACTACCTGAAGTATGGAAGAAGGTAAATGTGGTCCCCATCTTTAAGAAGAGAGACAGAAATGAAGCACTAAATTATAGACCAGTGTCACTGACATGTATAGTATGCAAAGTCTTGGAAAAGATTATCAGGAGGAGAGTGGTGGAGCACCTGGAGCGGAACAAAATTATAAACGACAGCCAGCACGGATTCATGAAAGGCAAAGCCTGTGTCACAAACCTACTAGAGTTTTATGACAAAGTTACTGAAGTAAGAAATGAGAGGGAGGGGTGGGTTGATTGCATTTTCTTGGACTGCAAGAAGGCCTTCGACACAGTTCCTCACAAGAGATCAGTACAGAAGCTAGAGTAACAGGCACGTATAACAGGAAGGGCACTGCAATGGATCAGAGAATACCTAACAGGGAGGCAACAGCGAGTCATGGTCCGTGATGAGGTATCACAGTGGGCGCCAGTGACGAGCGGGATCCCACAGGGGTCAGTCCTGGGACCAGTGATATTCTTGGTACATGTGAACGACATGACGGAAGGGATAGACTCAGAAGTGTCTCTGTTTGCAGATGACGTGAAATTAATGAGGAGAATTAAATCAGACGTGGACCAGACAGGTCTACAAAGAGACCTGGACAGGCTGGATGTGCGGTCCAGAAACTGGCTAATAGAATTTAACCCCGCCAAATGCAAAGTCATGAAGACTGGAGGAGGGCAAAGAAGACTGCAGACAGAGTATAGGCTAGGTGGCCAAAGGCTGCAAACCTCACTCAAGGAGAAAGACCTAGGAGTGAATATAATACTGAGTACATCGCCAGAAGCACACATTAACCAGATAACTGCTGCGGCATATGGGCGCTTGGCAAACCTGAGAATAGTGTGCTGGTACCTCAGTAAGGAATCGTTCAAGACTTTATACACTGTGTACGTCAGGCCCGTACTGGAGTACGCAGCACCAGTTCGGAACCCACACCTGGTCAAACACGTCAAGAAATTAGAGAAAGTGCAAAGGTTTGCAACAAGGCTAGTTCCAGAGCTAAGGGGAATGTCCCATGAAGAAAGGTTAAGGGAAATCGGTCTGACAACACAGGAGGACAGGAGGGTTAGGGGAGACATGATAACAACATACAAAATACTGTGTGGACAGAGACGGGATGTTCCAGAGATGGGACACAGAAACAAGGGGTCACAATTGGAAGCTGAAGACTCAGATGAGTCAAAGGGATGTTAGGAAATATTTCTTCATTCATAGAGTAGTTAGGAAGTGGAATAGTCTGGCAAGCGATGTAGTGGAGGCAGGAACTATACATAATTTTAAGACGAGGTATGATAATGCTCAAGGAGCAGTGAGAGAGAGGACTTAGCAGCGGTCGGTGAAGAGGTGGGGCCAGGAGCTGAGTCTCGACCTCTGCAACCACAATTAGGTGAGTGAAATTAGGTGAGTACACACACACACACACAAACTGGCATACTGGAGAGTGTACCACGATCAAGACAGAACACAAGAAGAAAGGATGATACTGAAAGAGAGGGTACAAAGACTAAAGGAGAGAGGAGAGGCAATGACAGAGATGAGCAGAAGAACCCAGACCCAGGTGGAAAAACAAAAAAACACTCTTCCAGAAATGCCAACAGAAGGAATCCAACCAAGACAACCTCAATGCAACGGAACAATCCAAACCAAAACCCACACACTGTTCCCTCTGTCTCCACCCTCCCATAACACAAACCCCACCACTACAGCTACCCCCATAGGCACTCTGCCCGACCTTATGCATCGTAAACTCCACCCCCACAGCAATTCCCATACGCCCCCACCAGGGCTCCCACTCACCCAACCCCACCATTCTCCACGGACCACAGTTTTAGAAAAGAAGTTGAAGGTTTGGCATGCTGCAAATGGAATAACAAATGAATGGGAGGAGTGGCATGAAAAAATCAATGAGGCATCATAGCAGTCACAGAAACGAAACTCACCAAGACAATGACAGACACAATCTTCCCACCCAGATATCAGATCCTGAGGAAAGACAGAAGGAGCAGAGGTGGAGCAGGGGTTGCACTGCTTATCAAAAACTGATGGTGATTTGAGGAAATGGAAGGAATGAGCGAAACGGGCGAAAGGGACTACATAGTAGGTACAGTTCAGTCTCGGGGACATAAGGTAGTCATTACAGTCATGTACTACCCGCCAGAGAACTGCAGGAGGCCAAGAGAAGAATATGAAGAGAGCAAAAGTGCAATGGTGGATACACTGGCTGAGGTGGCCAGAAAAACTCACACGGGTAGAGCAAAGTTACTAGTTATGGGTGACTGCAATCACAAGGAGATTGATTGGAAAAACCTGGAGCCACATTTGGGTCCCAAAACATGGAGAGCCAAGATGATGGATGTTGTACTGGAAAACCTTATGCATCAATATGTTAGGGACACATCAAGAGAGAGAGGTGAAGAAGAACCAGCAAGACTGGACCTTGTATTCACCCTGAGTAGCTCGGTCATCGAGGACATCATGTACGAAAGGCCTCTCGGAGTTAGTGATCACGTGTTTCTGAGCTTTGAATATATAGTAGAGTTACAAGTGAAGAGGGTAACAGGAGTTGGAGGGAGGAAGCCAAATTACAAAAAGGGGGACTACATATTCATGAGGTATTTCCTGCAGGAGGCTCCGTGGGAAAGAGAATTGGTAGGAAAATCAGTAAATGAAATGATGGAGTATGTGACAACAAAATGCAAGAAGGCAGAGGAAAGGTTTGTTCCCAAGGGCAGCAGAATCATTGGGAAAACCAGAACGAACCCTTGGTTTACCCAGAGGTGTAGGGAGGCAAAAACTAAGTGGGCTAGAGAATGGAAAAAGTACAGAAGCAAAAGGACCCAGGAAAATAAAGAAATTAGTCGGAGAGCCAAAAACGAGATTGCACAGATAAGGAGGGAGGCCCAGAGACAGTACGAAAACGACTTAGCAACGAAAGTCAAATCTGAACCA
>NC_091375.1:18869314-18931814 GCF_038502225.1 Cherax quadricarinatus
GAAAGAGGTATAGAGGAAGAGAGAGGTAGAGAGACAGTGAGAGAGGGAGAGGAAGATGGGGAGAGGTAGAAAGAGATGCTTGGTTTGAACTTTATAGAGGAGTGCGTGAGGAAGACCTAGGAGAGGGATAGTGTGTGCTGGAGAGAGAAAGAGAGAGAGAGAGAGAGAGGTGGAGAGTAATAGAGAGAGAAAGAGAGGTGGAGAGTAATAGAGAGAGAAAGAGAGGTGGAGAGTAATAGAGAGAGAGAGAGGTGGAGAGTAATAGAGAGAGAGAGAGAGAGAGAGAGAGAGGTGGCTTCATTGATGAAGTCACTGTGTGGCGAAACGTTTCCTTAACAAATATTCGCATAAGTTACATAAGTGTCTCAATCTTCCAACTGTAGGTTGGAAGATTGAAACGGGGTATTATTTAGTTGAGTGGAAATTCTTTCGTAAATGCGTGAATCTTGCTTTAACTCACACCAGCTAAATTAACCCTCTGAGTTTCAAGCCGATCAGAAGAGGCATTCTTAAATTATTGCAGTGATTGCAGCGATTCCCAGTTTTCATTACAAGAGATTTAGTGCTCTAATAAATTTTCCCGAACACAAATTAAACTTAATATATATTATCTTGGTCATAATGTTTATCAAACTTAAAATATTGAAAATATATTGAAGAGGAAAACTCAAATATATATAACGTGATAAAACGGAAATAGAAATTTCATTATTTGCACTTGAATTTTACCCTCCTTCATAATGATCAATAATGATCAATAAAGTTTCCTTCATAATGATCAATAATGATCAATAAAGTTTCCTTCATAATGATCAATAATGATCAATAAAGTTTCCTTCATAATGATCAATAATGATCAATAATGATCAATAAAGTTTCCTTCATAATGATCAATAATGATCATTAATGATCAATAAAGTTTCCTTCATAATGATTAATAAAGTTTCCTTCATAATGATCAATAAAGTGTCCTTCATAATGATCAACAAAGTTTCCTTCATAATGATCAATAAAGTTTCCTTCATAATGATCAATAAAGTTTCCTTCATAATGATCAATAAAGTTTCCTTCATAATGATCAATAAAGTTTCCTTCATAATGATCAATAAAGTTTCCTTCATAATGATCAATAAAGTTTCCTTCATAATGATCAATAAAGTTTCCTTCATAATGATCAATAAAGTTTCCTTCATAATGATCAATAAAGTTTCCTTCATAATGATCAATAAAGTTTCCTTCATAATGATCAATAAAGTTTCCTTCATAATGATCAATAAAGTTTCCTTCATAATGATTAATAAAGTTTCCTTCATAATGATCAATAAAGTTTCCTTCATAATGATCAATAAAGTTTCCTTCATAATGATCAACAAAGTTTCCTTCATAATGATTAATAAAGTTTCCTTCATAATGATCAATAAAGTTTCCTTCATAATGATCAATAAAGTTTCCTTCATAATGATCAATAAAGTTTCCTTCATAATGATCAACAAAGTTTCCTTCATAATGATCAACAAAGTTTCCGTCATAATGATCAACAAAGTTTCCTTCATAATGATCAATAAAGTTTCCTTCATAATGATCAATTAAGTTTCCTTCATAATGATCAACAAAGTTTCCTTCATAATGATCAATAAAGTTTCCGTCATAATGATCAATAAAGTTTCCTTCATAATGATCAACAAAGTTTCCTTCATAATGATCAATAAAGTTTCCTTCATAATGATCAACAAAGTTTCCGTCATAATGATCAATAAAGTTTCCTTCATAATGATCAACAAAGTTTCCTTCATAATGATCAATAAAGTTTCCTTCATAATGATCAATAAAGTTTCCTTCATAATGATCAATAAAGTTTCCTTCATAATGATCAATAAAGTTTCCTTCATAATGATCAATTAAGTTTCCTTCATAATGATCAATTAAGTTTCCTTCATAATGATCAATAATGATCAATAAAGTTTCCTTCATAATGATCAATTAAGTTTCCTTCATAATGATCAATTAAGTTTCCTTCATAATGATCAATAATGATCAATAAAGTTTCCTTCATAATGATCAATAATGATCATTAATGATCAACAAAGTTTCCTTCATAATGATCAATTAAGTTTCCTTCATAATGATCAACAAAGTTTCCTTCATAATGATCAACAAAGTTGTTTCTTTGTTGTGGGAGTTGACTGAGGTGTGGCCTAAGCACTTTAATTGCCTTCCTTTGATGTATTACTTCCATAGTTCCTTGACAATGTGAGTAGTCACGAAAGCGCTTCGAATTTCACTACTCTTTCACAGTGGTTGTTTTACATATATATATATATATATATATATATATATATATATATATATATATATATATATATATATATATATATATATATATATATATATACATATAAACACTGATCAGTATTTGTGTATATTTCGCATGCTCTCGCGAATTCCTTGCATTGTTCAAATCTCTAGTAAGGCTGATGCATGCAGGGGATGAGATGAAAAGCTGTAAGCCTTTTCCCTGAAAGCTGGCTGCCTTGGATCAAACGTCTAGCGCAAGCTGGACGCCAAGGTATTGGTCCAGTGTGGTGAGAATGGTAAGGCACTGCATACCTTGTCCCAAGGTTCGTAGGTTCGAGTCTCCTTCGGCCAGAGATCAGTGTTTATATATATATATATATATATATATATATATATATATATATATATATATATATATATATATATATATATATATATATATATATATAGTAGGTTGGTAGACAGCAACCACCCAGGGAAGTACTACCGTCCTGCCAGATGAGTGTGAAACAAAAACCTGTAACTGTTATGCATGATGGTAGGATTGCTGGTTTTCTTTTTCTGTCTCATAAACACGCTAGATAACAGGGATATCTTGCTACTCCTACTTACACTTTGGTCACACTTCACAGACACGCACATGCATATATATATATACATACATCTAGGTTTTTCTCCTTTTTCTAAATAGCTCTTGTTCCTCTTTTTTCTTCTATTGTCCATGGGGAAGTGGAAAAGAATCTTTCCTCCGTAAGCCATGCGTGTCGTATGAGGCGACTAAAATTCCGGGAGCAATGGGCTAGTAACCTCTTCTCCTGTAGACATTTACTAAAAAAGAGAAGAACAAAAACTTTATAAAACTGGGATGCTAAAATGTGCGTGGATGTAGTGCGGATGACAAGAAACAGATGATTGCTGATGTTATGAATGAAAAGAAGTTGGATGTCCTGGCCCTAAGCGAAACAAAGCTAAAGGGGGTAGGGGAGTTTCGGTGGGGGGAAATAAATGGGATTAAATCTGGAGTATCTGAGAGAGTTAGAGCAAAGGAAGGGGTAGCAGTAATGTTGAATGATCAGTTATGGAAGATGAAAAGAGAATATGAATGTGTAAATGCAAGAATTATGTGGATTAAAGTAAAGGTTGGATCCGAGAAGTGGGTCATAATAAGCGTGTATGCACCTGGAGAAGAGAGGAATGCAGAGGAGAGAGAGAGATTTTGGGAGACGTTAAGCGAATGTATAGGAGCCTTTGAACCAAGTGAGAGAGTAATTGTGGTAGGGGACCTGAATGCTAAAGTAGGAGAAACTTTTAGAGAGGGTGTGGTAGGTAAGTTTGGGGTGCCAGGTGTAAATGATAATGGGAGCCCTTTGATTGAACTTTGTATAGAAAGGGGTTTATTTATAGGTAATACATATTTTAAGAAAAAGAGGATAAATAAGTATACAAGATATGATGTAGGGCGAAATGACAGTAGTTTGTTGGATTATGTATTGGTAGATAAAAGACTGTTGAGTAGACTCCAGGATGTACATGTTTATAGAGGGGCCACAGATATATCAGATCACTTTCTAGTTGTAGCTGCACTGAGAGTAAAAGGTAGATGGGATACAAGGAGAATAGAAGCATCAGGGAAGAGAGAGGTGAAGGTTTATAAACTAAAAGAGGAGGCAGTTAGGGTAAGATATAAACAGCTATTGGAGGATAGATGGGCTAATGAGAGCATAGGCAATGGGCTCGAAGAGGTATGGGGTAGGTTTAAAAATGTAGTGTTAGAGTGTTCAGCAGAAGTTTGTGGTTACAGGAAAGTGGGTGCGGGAGGGAAGAGGAGCGATTGGTGGAATGATGATGTGAGGAGAGTAGTAAGGGAGAAAAAGTTAGCATATGAGAAGTTTTTACAAAGTTGAAGTGATGCAAGGAGGGAAGAGTATATGGAGAAAAAGAGAGGTTAAGAGAGTGGTGAAGGAATGTAAAAAGAGCAAATGAGAGAGTGGGTGAGATGTTATCAACAAATTTTGTTGAAAATAAGAAAAAGTTTTGGAGTGAGATTAACAAGCTAAGAAAGCCTAGAGAACAAATGGATTTGTCAGTTAAAAATAGGAGAGGAGAGTTATTAAATGGAGAGTAAGAGGTATTGGGAAGATGGAGGGAATATTTTGAGGAATTGTTAAATGTTGATGAAGATAGGGAAGCTGTGATTTCGTGTATAGGGCAAGGAGGAACAACATCTTGTAGGAGAGAGGAAGAGCCAGTTGTGAGTGTGGGGGAAGGTCGTGAGGCAATAGGTAAAACGAAAGGGGGTAAGGCAGCCGGGATTGATGGGATAAAGATAGAAATGTTAAAAGCAGGTAGGGATATAGTTTTGGAGTGGTTGGTGCAATTATTTAATAAATGTATGGAAGAGGATAAGGTACCTAGGGATTGGCAGAGAGCATGCATAGTTCCTTTGTATAAAGGCAAAGGGGATAAAAGAGTGCAAAAATTATAGGGGGATAAGTCTGTTGAGTATACCTGGCAAAGTGTATGGTAGAGTTATTATTGAAAGAATTAAGAGTAAGACGGAGAATAGGATAGCAGATGAACAAGGAGGCTTTAGGAAAGGTAGGGGGTGTGTGGACCAGGTGTTTACAGTGAAACATGTAAGTGAACAGTATTTAGATAAGGCTAAAGAGGTCTTTGTGGCATTTATGGATTTGGAAAAGGCGTATGACAGGGTGGATAGGGGGCAATGTGGCAGATGTTGCAGGTGTATGGTGTAGGAGGTAGGTTACTGAAAGCAGTGAAGAGTTTTTACGAGGATAGTGAGGCTCAAGTTAGAGTATGTAGGAAAGAGGGAAATTATTTCCCAGTAAAAGTAGGCCTTAGACAAGGATGTGTGATGTCACCGTTGTTGTTTAATATATTTACAGATGGGGTTGTAAGAGAAGTAAATGCGAGGGTCTTGGCAAGAGGCGTGGAGTTAAAAGACAAAGAATCACACATAAAGTGGGAGTTGTCACAGTTGCTCTTTGCTGATGACACTGTGCTCTTGGGAGATTCTGAAGAGAAGTTGCAGAGATTGGTGGATGAATTTGGTAGGGTGTGCAAAAGAAGAAAATTGAAAGTGAATACAGGAAAGAGTAAGGTTATGATGAAAGATTGGATATCAGATTGGAGGGAGAGAGTATGGAGGAGGTGAATGTATTCAGATATTTGGGAGTGGACATGTCAGCGGATGGGTCTATGAAAGATGAGGTGAATCATAGAATTGATGAGGGGAAAAGGGTGAGTGGTGCACTTAGGAGTCTGTGGAGACAAAGAACTTTGTTCTTGGAGGCAGAGAGGGGAATGTATGAGAGTATAGTTTTACCAACGCTCTTATATGGGTGTGAAGCATGGGTGATGAATGTTGCAGCGAGGAGAAGGCTGGAGGCAGTGGAGATGTCATGTCTGAGAGCAATGTGTGGTGTGAATATAATGCAGAGAATTCGTAGTTTGGAGCGAAACAGAATAACTTCAAGAGTGTTTCAGTCTGTAGTGGAAGGAAGGCGGGGTAGGGGTCGGCCTAGGAAAGGTTGAAGGGAGGGGGTAAAGGAGGTTTCGTGTGCGAGGGGCTTGGATTTCCAGCAGGCATGCGTGAGCGTGTTTGATAGGAGTGAATGGAGACAAATGTTTTTTAATACTTGACGTGCTGTTGGAATGTGAGCAAAGTAACATTTATGAAGGGGTTCAGGGAAACCGGCAGGCCGGACTTGAGTCCTGGAGATGGGAAGTACAGTGCCTGCACTCTGAACGAGGGGTGATAATGTTGCAGTTTAAAAACTGTAGTGTAAAGCACCCTTCTGGCAAGACAGTGATGGAGTGAATGATGGTGAAAGATTTTCTTTTTCGGGCCACCCTGCCTTGGTGGGAATAGGCCAGTGTGATAATAAAAAAAATAATATAAATATGTATGTATATATATATATATATATATATATAGTAGGTTGGTAGACAGTAACCGGCCAGGGAGGTACTACCGTCCTGCCAAGTGAGTGTGATACGAAAGCCTGTAATTGTATACAGTGGACCCCCGCATAACGATCACCTCCAAATGCGACCAATTATGTAAGTGTATTTATGTAAGTGCGTTTGTACGTGTATGTTTGGGGGTCTGAAATGGACTAATCTACTTCACAATATTCCTTATGGGAACAAATTCGGTCAGTACTGGCACCTGAACATATTTCTGGAATGAAAAACGCAAACAGAAATTAAAAAAAAAAACTTTCATTATCATTCAACACTTGCACCATCACTCATACATAATCACTATCCTTGCAGAGGAGCTCAGATACGACAGTTTAAAAGTCTACCTCCAAACTGTCAATATCCCATTTGTAGGACTCAAGCCCAACTAACCGATTTCGCTGAGTCCTTTCACTAAATATTACCCTGCTCACACTCCAACAGCTCGTCAGGTCCCAAAAACTATTCGTCTTCAGTTACTCCTATCTAACACGTTCACGCATGCTTGCTGGAAGTCCAAGTCCCTCGCCCACTGTACCTCATTTACCCCCTCCCTCCAATGTTTTTGAGGACGACTCCTACCCCGCCTTCCGTCCCCCACAGATTTATACACTCTCCAAGTCGTTCTTTGTTACATTCTCTCTAAATGACCAAACTAGCTCAACAGCCCCTCTTCAGCCCTCTAATACTTTTAGTTACCCCACACCTCCTCCTAATTTCCACACTCCGAATTCTCTGCATAATATTTACACCACAAATTGCCTTTAGACACGATATCTCCACTGTCTCCAGCCGCCTCCTCACTGCAGCATTTACAGCCCAAGTTTCACTCTTGTATAAAAGTGTTGGTACCACTATACTTTCGTAAGTTTCCCTCTTCGCCTCCATGGATAACGTTTTTTTTTTTGTCTCCACAGACACATCAACGCACCGCTCACCTTTGTTTCTTCATCAATTCTTTGGATAACCTCATCCTTCATAAACCCATCTGCTGGCAATTCAACTCCCAAATATCAAAAAACATTCACTTCTTCCATACTTCCTCTCTCCAATGTGATATCAAAATTTTCTTTATCTAAATCGATTAATACTTTCATCACTTTACTCTTATCTAAGTTCACTTTCAACTTTCTACCTTTACACACTCTCCCAAACTCGTCCAGTAATCTTTGCAAGTTTTCTTTAGAATCTCCCCAGAGAACAGTATCATCAGCAAAATGTATCTGAGTCGACTCCCATTTTGCATTTGATTCCCCATAAATTAATCCCACCCCTCTCCCAAACACCCTAGCATTTACTTCTTATACAACCCCATCTATAAATATATTACACATCCCTGTCTAAGACCTACTTTTATCGGGAAGTAGTCTCTCTCTCTCCTACACACCCTAACCTGAGCCTCACTATCCTCATAAAATCCCTTTACAGCATTTAGTAACTTACTACCTATTCCATATACTTGCAACATCTGCCATATTGCTCCCCTATCCACTATCACATACCTTTTCTAAATCCATAAATGTAATGAAAACTTCCCTACTTTCATCTAAATGCTGCTCACATATATGCTTCACATCCCCTACCCTCTTTAAAGCCTCCATGTTCATCTGGAATCCTACTCTCTGTCTTACCTCTAAGTCTTTCAATAACAAGCCTACCGTACACTTTACCTGGTATACTCAGTAAACTTCTTCACCTACAATCTCTTTCGTCCCCCTTCCATATATATATATATATATATATATATATATATATATATATATATATATATATATATATATATATATATATATATATATATATATATATATATATATCAGCCTGCAGGATTCGTGCCGAAGTCGTTAGATCTCTGCAAGTGTAGGTAGCTACCAACCTAATGCCTTAATCCACTCAGCTCCAGACGCCACACAGCGTTAGGTACCTTTCAGAATGGTCAAAGATACTCTTTCATTCTTGGATATCTTAATCATAAATAATGTTATTGTTTTTGATACTTTTGTGTATCGTAGATTAACATTCTCTGGTCTAGGTTTAAATTGTTTTTTTGAGACTTGTTTAGACTTAATTCCATTGGGCCTAAAACATTTGGAATATCTACTTTTTTTTTAATTTCATTAACTATGATTTAGAAATAAATATCTATTTTCTTTCTTACATGTTATTCAGTGAATAGAAACAGTTGGATAAAATAAAACCGAACCCCCTATATAACACGTTCTGAAATTCACGTTAACCTGTGCTTATGAGACCAGGAATTCTGAATTCCTATGTACAATTTTGCACTATTACGTTTTAATATTTTAATAGTTAGAGTGTTGTACAAGAACGCCTAAGGTGCACAACATATTTAGGAGTTGTACAAAGTGCCTAGAAGAAGTACAACATAATCTGCAGTGTATAAGACACCCAGGTGTTTATTATTTTAGCGAGACATCAGAAGTCGACGTGGTCATTTCCACTTCACTTAGAATTACTGCATTAACGACCATTGCTTCAGCTTGAGAATGTGACTCCTATTAAAAGCTGAATTTCCTAGGGAATAAATTGCAATAAATTGCGATTACTGAAGAATAAAATAGCGAAGAGAAGGGAGATGAGGAGTTATAGAAGGAAAGAAGAACCGATTTAACGTATAGGGTGAGGCGGAGATTGGGAAAACGCTGTTTTAGATGGAATAAAGAATAGAATATACTGCAAATGTCCAGAGGAAAATCGGTGAATAGTGAGAGCATAATTTTAAGGATGAGTCGAATGATAATGGTAATAAAGATTAGTGAGATAAGATAGATTTTAATGAGAGACTTGTGGTATGATGTGCATGTTTAAGTCTGGGTATTATTACTGTGTATTTAGCTGTGTATATGCTGGCTCCACATGCAATATTCACGCTGCCAATACTATCATCTAGTCTGATGTAAAATCATATATTGCAAATAAAAATCTTTTTTCGTTATATTCCCTTACAGGAAGATTTATCAATTACGAGAATTACGCAAACATCGGCATGCAGATCCTGTATAGTATAGTGAAGGTGGATGTATCAGGTGTAGGATAATAGGCGCTGGATACAAGAAAGGCGATGTATGGGGGTTGTTAGATACAGGTGAGAAGTACAGAACCTGAGGTCACCTTTCATTAGGAGCAGTTATTGCCAGGTTGTCAGATCCTGAAATTCTGAGCATCGTGTCTGATAATATCAGAGACGTAAAATATTGTATATTCTAGATAAAAAAAATCTGTCTGTTATTCTTCTCTTAATGTAATTGTGTTTGTTTCTAGTTCATGAGATGAGTGTACGTGTGTAGTGGTGCATCAAAGGATCCCAATGGAAATAAGTCACTGACTTATTTGGGTTATCCCAGGTTCTCTACACATATGATGCTATGTATGATAATCTATGAACTGTATTTGTGTATACCTGATTAACTTAATTACTTACCTATACATGCTGTGTGCCTTCAACTCTGCAGGCGTATTTATGCTCCGTTTAACATGTGTTCAAATCTCTGGCTATGTCACCTATGGATAAAAGCTCGCATCAACATGGCACGCTGTAAATATCCACTGTAAATGTGTTCCTAAATTCCTAAATACGCCAAGTGACGAGGACTGCAACGTACATACTGGAAGTCTGGAACTGAGAGGTGGTGAACCATGCTATTCTTCTTGTTAGTAGAATTAATAAGTAATCATTTGTAGTGTTGTCTCTCTTGGATTAGTAAATGATCATGAGATTCGTTTCCACAAGAGAAGATAACGAGTTACGGAAACTAAAGAAGGCGCCATAAAGGAATTTTTGTCAAGTTGCTGGTCACTTTTACTGATTAAGAGTAAAAAGTCACAATATTATAACTGGAATAATACGCAAATAACCCCACGTAGGAGACTGCTAAAAACTTCAAGACACTCGTGACTTAGACTGATTTCTTTTTCCCCCCTTACCTCTTTTCCTTTGCTTTTCCTTTATTATGCCTGGATGGGTCCTCTCCAACGAGTTTTCCTCACCCTTGTAGGCCATTACCTCTCTTGTAGTGCTCCTTTTTGTTCTTTTTATCGCTTTTCAGCCTACATCTACTACTGTTAGTACAGCATCGTTAACTCTCCACTCTGTAACTCTTGTGTCAATACCGCTTCTCCATTCTCATTGTCATTTCTGCCACTATGGCACTACTCTTACTACCACTACCTTAGCCACTACCACCACTGCTTCTACCATTTTACTACCACCTCCTCTCGTTCTACTCCTGGCCCCGCCACCTGCCTCCCTCTCGTGTATATACTGGCTCCCTTTCGGGCTTCAACGTGTCTAGTCAATAATGTATGTCGGATCGAAAGGGCGTCATAACACTGAATCATGTATGTTCGGGTTATGTGTCTATTTTTACAGATTCTCAGACCATCACAATAATAATTTATAACTTTCTGCACACGTTAACAACACCTTCCTTCCAAAGCTCTTGTTACGAACTATTTATTTCTGTTTTGTGTGTGTGTACTCACCTATTTATGATTGCAGGGGTCGATTCATGCCTCCTGTGTGTGTGCGTGTGTGTGTGTGTGTGTGTGTGTGTGTGTGTGTGTGTGTGTGTGTGTGTGTGTGTGTGTGTGTGTGTGTGTGTGTGTGTGTGTGGACTCACCTAATTGTGGTTGCAGGGTTAAGTCATAGCTCCTCGCCCCGCATCCTCCCTGGTCGCTACTAGTTCACTCTCTCCCCTCTCGAAGAGGCTTACCATACCTCATCTTCAAGCTTTATAAGGATCCTGCCTCCATTACTTCACTTTCCAGATTGTTCCACTTGCTGACAGCTCTAAGGCTAAAGAAATACTTCCTAACATCCCTAAAACTCAGCTTTCAACTTACAGTTGTGCCCCCATATCCTGTTTCTCATCTCCGAAATACTCTAGCCCTGTCCACCTTGTCAATTCCTTTCAGTATTTTATACATCGTTATTATGTCCTCCCTATCCCTCCTATTCTTTAGTGTCATCAGGTTGAGTTCCCTTACACCGGCTTCATATGACATACCCCTTAACTCCAGAACCAGTTTTGTTGCAAACTTTTCCACTTTCTCCAATTTCTTGAGGCATTTGACCAGATGTGGGTTCCGTACTTGTGCTGCTTACTCCAATATGGGCCTGACGTACGCAGTGTTCAGTGTTATGAATGACTCTTACTTAGATGTCGAAAAGCTATTCTCAAGTTTGCTAGTTGTCCATATGCTCCAGTGGTTATATGGTGGTGTACACCTCATAGGATGTGCTTGGAATAATGCTCACCCTAAGATCCTTTTCCTTAAGTGAGGTTTGCATCCATTGATCCCTTAGCCCGCATTCCGGCTGCGGTCTTCTTTGTCTTCCACCAAACTTCATGACTTTGCACTTGGTGTAGTTAAACTCCTCTTTCGCTTGTATTCTCCTCATTATTTTCATATCATTAGCGAACAGGGACACCTCTGAATCTATTCCTTCAATTATATCATTCACATTTACAAGAAATACTCTAGACCTAGGGCTGAACCTTGTGGAACCCCACTTAACATACGCCCCCACATCACGTACAAACACTCGTTGTTTCTTTCCTGTCAGGTATTCTCTGATCCATTGCAGTGCTTTCCCTACTATACATACCTGCTCCTCTTTTCTGAGGTACAATGTCGAAATTCGTACATCCAAAAAGATCCAATCTACCCATCCCCTTCTCTCTCCTGTCTTACTTTTGTCACCTGGTCACCCAACTCATGTAGATATGTGACACAGGATTTCCCGTCCCTTAAGCCGTGCTGATTGTCATGTATGAACACAATCCTTTCTATTTGCTCCACCACTCTCTTGATAATCTTCTCCATAACCTTACATGCTTTACAAGTCAGTGACACTGGTCTGTAGTTTAATGCTGCCTGTCTGTCTCCGTTCTTAAAAACTGGACTACATTTGCTGTCTTCTATATCTCAGGTAGTTGTCCTGTATCAATAGATTTATTGAAGATTGCTCCTAGCAGCACATACATTTCCTCGGCTTCCATGGAAAGATATCTGGTTCCAGAGCCTTCACGGTATCTAATTCACCTAGCAGTTCCTTCACCTTCTCCTTGGTTATGTGCGATGTGTCCAGCACTTGCTGGTGCACCCTACTGTCTCTATTTGCTGAAAGTATTTCTGTCTCTACTGTGCATACTGCTTTAAGTCTTCTGCTAAGCTCTTCACATACTTTCTAGTTACTCTTTGTGAGTTCCCCTCCTTCCTTCCTCAGCATAATTACTTGATCCTTGACTATTATTTTCCTTCTGATGTGACTATAACAAATTTGGGGCAAATTTGGCTTTCGATGCTATTTAATTTTTGTACTGCCCCTAGGCCTCTCCTTATTAATGCATATTCATCATTTTTGTTTTTCTGCATAACTCCATGTTACCATGAGTCCTTTGCCTTCTATGGATTTTCCATGCTCTAGCACACTGAGCTTTGGCCTCTTTATACCTCCAGGTAAACCCCGACCTTATTCTGCTTTTCCATTTTTTCTATTATCTTTTGGTATGAACTTCTCTACCTCATATATTCCATCATTTCTTTTACTGCCTTTCCCTCTATTTCTCTTTCCCACTGCACCTCATGCAGAAATTGCTTCATACCTGTGGAGTCCCTTTTTTTGAAGTCTGTTTTTTCCTGTTCTTCTCATGCTTCATTTTCCACTGTTAACTCTACAAGGTATTTAAAACTCAGGACCACATGATCAATACTGCCAAGTGGCCTTTCGTGAGTAACATTTCCAGCCTTGCTGGTACATCGTCTTCTCTCTCTCTCTCATCACTGCTTATCGAAAACAAGTGGAGTTTTGAGGAGATGGGAGGAATGGACAGAGCAGAGCAGATGACCGAGATTGCAAAGGTGATGATAACAGTGATGTACAACTTGCTAATGAACAGCATGTGACCAAGAGAAGAGTACTATAAGAGCAATAGAGCAATGGTGCACATACTAGCTGAGGTGTCCTGAAAGGCCTACATGGGTACAGCAAACTTACTCATCATGGGGGATTTCAACCACAAAGAGTTTAATTGGGAAAATCTAGAGCCACATGGGGGACGAAAGAAGAAGCTATCCAACCCTGTGTCCAGCATCTTAGCACTCCACGTTTTTGGTACCCCATGTGGCTCTAGATTTTCCCGATTAAACTCTTTATGGTTGAAATCCCCCATGATGAGTAAGTTTGCTGTACCCATGTAGGCCTTTCAGGACACCTCACCTAGTATGTTCACTATTGCTCTATTGTTTACTCACCTAACTGTGAATGCAGAGTTCGAGTCACAACTCCTGGCCCCGCCTCTTCGCTAGTCGCTACTGGGTCACTCACTCCCTACTCTGTGAGCTTTATCATTCCTCTTCTTCAAGCTATGTATGGATCCTGCCTCCACCACCTCCCTTTTCAGACTATTCCACTGCCTGACAACTCTGACAGAAGAAATACTTCCTAACATCTCTTTGACTCATCTGACTCTTCAACTTCCAACTGTAACCCTTTGTCGCTGTGTCCCATCTCTGGAACATCTTATTAAAGGAGGACACGAGGTTGTGACTTACATGTCTATGTCAGATATAAAGATGAAGAAAATGATGTGGGCGAGTACTGTACCTTGTGGAACAGACCTTTTCACTGGGGCCTCCTCTGACTTTACAATCTTTACTATTACTCTTTGTGTTCAGTTTGTTAATAAGTTATAGATCCATCTACCATCTACTATTACGCCATGATCGCACTTGTCGAAGTCTTTAGCAAAGTCTGCGAATATTACATTTGCATATTGATTGTTTTCCAGTTCATTCAGTACCATGTCATAGTGATCCCGTAGTTGTGAGAGGCAGTAGCGACCTGTTCTAAACCCATGCTGCCCTCTGAGATGTGTAGTTGATGGGTATCCAAGAGGCTGATCTTACTTCCTAGAACTCTTTTCATAATGTGGGATGTTTATGAATTCGGTCTGTAATTCTTTGAAATTGCTTTGTTACCACCCTTGTGGAGTGGGGCTGTATGTGTTGTTTTTAGTTTGGGATGACCCCTGTGTCCATGCAAAATTTTTTTTTTTTTGCCAAGCAATCTGATCATATATTAATCTTCAGTAAACATGGAGAAAATCAGTCTAAACATTAAAAATATATGAAAATGATCAGGAAGTAAATTTAGACTGACCTTAGACTGTGTAGGACTTAGCTCTATTATATTATGCAAATTTTAGAAGATAAATTTTGCAACTCATTTACCAGGTAAAAACATTATAGCTAACCCGTAAATATTTTACATTAACAATGTAAATTATATTCTTATAAATAGACGGGAACAGGTAAAGTGGATCATGTATCAAGGTATGACGTCAGAGCAGAGTGTTGGAGATATTGTGGTAAGGAGAGTGTGTTGAGCAGTGTGTGTGTGTGTTTGTACTCACCTATTTGTACTCATCAAGTTGTGGTTGCAGGGGTCGAGACTCGGCTCCTGGCCCCGCCTCTTCACTGATCGCTACTAGGTCCTCTCTCTCCCTGCTCCGTGAGCTTCATCATACCTCGTATTAAAGCTATGTATCATTCCTGCCTCCTGTGTGTGTGTGTGTGTGTGTGTGTGTGTGTGTGTGTGTGTGTGTGTGTGTGTGTACTCACCTAATTGTACTCACCTAATTGTGGTTGCAGGGGTCGAGACTCAGCTCCTGGCCCAGCATCTTCACTGACCTCTACTAGGTCCTCTCTCTCCCTGCTCCGTGAGCTTCATCATACCTCGTATTAAAGCTATGTATCATTCCTGCCTCCTGTGTGTGTGTGTGTGTGTGTGTGTGTGTGTGTGTGTGTGTGTGTGTGTGTGTACTCACCTAATTGTACTCACCTAATTGTGGTTGCAGGGGTCGAGACTCAGCTCCTGGCCCAGCATCTTCACTGACCTCTACTAGGTCCTCACTCTCTCTCTCTCTCTCTCTCTCTCTCTCTCTCTCTCTCTCTGCTTACTGAGCTTTGTCATACCTCGTCTTAAAGCTATGTATGGTTCCTGCCTTCACTACATCACTTGCTAGGCTATTCCACTTCCTGACGACTCTATGACCCCTTGTTTCTGTGTCCCCTCTCTGGAACAACCTTTCTCTGTCTACCTTATCTATTCCACGCAGCATTGTGTATGTCGTTACCATGTCTCCCCTGACCCTCCTGTCCTCCAATGTCGTCAGTCCGATGTCCCTTAACCTTTCTTCGTAGGACATTCCACTGAGCTCCGGAACTAGCCTTGCTGCAAACCTTTGTACTTTCTCTAATTTCTTGACGTGCTTGACCAGGTGTGGGTTCCAAACAGGTGTTGCATACTCCAGTATGGGCTTGATGTACACAGTGTGCAGTGTCTTGAACGATTCCTTACTAAGGTATCGGAACGCTATTCTCAGGTTTGCCAGGCGCCCATAGGCTGCAGCAGTTATCTGGTTGATGTGTGCCCCCGGAGACATGCTCGGTGTTATGCTCACCCCAAGAGTGAGTGTGTGTGCGTGTGTGTGTGTGTGTGTGTGTGTGTGTGTGTGTGTGTGTGTGTGTGTGTATGTGTGTGTGTGTGTGTGTGTGTGTGTGTGTGTGTGTGTGTGTGTACTCACCTAGTCGCACTCACCTAGCTGTGTTTGCAGGGGTCGAGTTATAGCTCCTGGCCTCACCTCTTCACTGGCCGCTACTGGGTCACTCTCCCTGCACCACGAACATTATTATACCTCTACTTAAAGCCACGAATGGACCCAGCCTCCACCACATCGCCCCCCAAACCACTCCACCCCCCGACCACCCTGTGACTGAAGAAATACTTCCCAAAATCCCTGCGACTCATCCGAGTCTCCAACTTCCAACTGTGTCCCCTTATTGTTGTGTCCCATCTCTGGAACATCCTGTCTCTGTCCACCCCGTCAATTCCTCTCAGTATTTTATATGTCGTTATCATGTCCCCACTATCTCTCCTGTCCTCCAGCGTCGCCAGGTCGACTCTCCCCAACCTCTCCTCGCAGGACACCCCCCCCAGCTCTGAGACTAGTCTTGTGTGTGTGTGTGTGTGTGTGTGTGTGTGTGTGTGTGTGTGTGTGTATGTGTTTGTGTGTGTGTGTGTTTGTGTGTGTGTGTGTTTGTGTATGTGTGTGTGTGTGTGTGTGTGTATGTGTGTGTGTGTGTGTGTATGTGTATGAGTGTGTGTATGTGTATGAGTGTGTGTGTGTGTGTATGAGTGTGTGTATGTGTATGAGTGTGTATGAGTGTGTATGAGTGTGTGTGTGTGTGTGTGTGTGTGTGTGTGTGTGTGTGTGTGTGTGTGTGTGTGTGTGTGTGTGTGTGTGTGTGTGTGTGTGTGACTCAATCAACATTTGCACCAATAACTCAATACAGTTGTGACTGTGTGGAAGTGTGAATTGCTCATTACTCTGGAATTTGTTCATGATTGTACCCATGTATAAACGTAAGTAACCATTCTTACAGGATTCATTACCTTTGTACCTAGTTCAGCTATCAAAACTTTGGGGGCCCAGTCCCTGGACCCATTACGTACCTCTGTAATCTGTAAATACCTTTGTAACTTGTCATAATTGTGACTAGACCTACCTGGAGTTCATTACCTTTGTAAATTGTGAGTTCATTACCTTTGTAAATTGTGAGTTCATTACCTCTGTAACTTGCTCAGCTATCAAAACTTTGGAGTCCAGTCCCTGGACCAATTATGTACCTCTGTAATCTTTTGACTACCGCCCACAGGATGGGTATGGGGTGCATAATAAACATATTAAACTAACTAACGATAAGCAGAATGGCCAATAACCAAGGATCCACTGTATTTAAGAATGGACTTGTCAGCAGATGGGTATATGAAGAATGAGGTTAATTACTGAATTGATGAGGGGAAATGGTGAGTGGTGTGTAGGAGGTGAGGTGTGTGAGAGGAAGTGTGTGTGTAGGAGGTGAGGTGTGTGAGAGGAAGTGTGTGTAGGTGAGGTGTGTGAGAGGAAGTGTGTGTAGGAGGTGAGGTGTGTGAGAGGAAGAGTGTGTGTAGGTGAGGTGTGTGAGAGGAAGAGTGTGTGTAGGAGGTGAGGTGTGTGAGAGGAAGAGTGTGTGTAGGAGGTGAGGTGTGTGAGAGGAAGTGTGTGTGTAGGAGGTGAGATGTGTGAGAGGAAGAGTGTGTGTAGGAGGTGAGGTGTGTGAGAGGAAGAGTGTGTGTAGGAGGTGAGATGTGTGAGAGGAAGAGTGTGTAGGAGGTGAGGTGTGTGAGAGGAAGAGTGTGTGTAGGAGGTGAGGTGTGTGAGAGGAAGAGTGTGTGTAGGTGAGGTGTGTGAGAGGAAGAGTGTGTGTAGGTGAGGTGTGTGAGAGGAAGAGTGTGTGTAGGTGAGGTGTGTGAGAGGAAGAGTGTGTGTAGGAGGTGAGGTGTGTGAGAGGAAGAGTGTGTGTAGGTGAGGTGTGTGAGAGGAAGAGTGTGTGTAGGAGGTGAGGTGTGTGAGAGGAAGAGTGTGTGTAGGTGAGGTGTGTGAGAGGAAGAGTGTGTGTAGGAGGTGAGGTGTGTGAGAGGAAGTGTGTGTGTAGGAGGTGAGATGTGTGAGAGGAAGAGTGTGTGTAGGAGGTGAGGTGTGTGAGAGGAAGAGTGTGTGTAGGAGGTGAGATGTGTGAGAGGAAGAGTGTGTAGGAGGTGAGGTGTGTGAGAGGAAGAGTGTGTGTAGGTGAGGTGTGTGAGAGGAAGAGTGTGTGTAGGTGAGGTGTGTGAGAGGAAGAGTGTGTGTAGGAGGTGAGGTGTGTGAGAGGAAGAGTGTGTGTAGGAGGTGAGGTGTGTGAGAGGAAGTGTGTGTGTAGGAGGTGAGATGTGTGAGAGGAAGAGTGTGTGTAGGAGGTGAGGTGTGTGAGAGGAAGAGTGTGTGTAGGAGGTGAGATGTGTGAGAGGAAGAGTGTGTAGGAGGTGAGGTGTGTGAGAGGAAGTGTGTGTGTAGGAGGTGAGGTGTGTGAGAGGAAGAGTGTGTGTAGGAGGTGAGATGTGTGAGAGGAAGAGTGTGTGTAGGAGGTGAGGTGTGTGAGAGGAAGAGTGTGTGTAGGAGGTGAGGTGTGTGAGAGGAAGAGTGTGTGTAGGTGAGGTGTGTGAGAGGAAGAGTGTGTGTAGGAGGTGAGGTGTGTGAGAGGAAGAGTGTGTGTAGGAGGTGAGGTGTGTGAGAGGAAGTGTGTGTGTAGGAGGTGAGGTGTGTGAGAGGAAGTGTGTGTAGGAGGTGAGGTGTGTGAGAGGAAGTGTGTGTAGGAGGTGAGGTGTGTGAGAGGAAGTGTGTGTAGGAGGTGAGGTGTGTGAGAGGAAGTGTGTGTAGGAGGTGAGGTGTGTGAGAGGAAGTGTGTGTAGGAGGTGAGGTGTGTGAGAGGAAGAGTGTGTGTAGGAGGTGAGATGTGTGAGAGGAAGAGTGTGTGTAGGAGGTGAGGTGTGTGAGAGGAAGTGTGTGTGTAGGTGAGGTGTGTGAGAGGAAGTGTGTGTGTTGAAGGTGAGGTGTGTGAGAGGAAGAGTGTGTGTAGGAGGTGAGGTGTGTGAGAGGAAGTGTGTGTGTTGAAGGTGAGGTGTGTGAGAGGAAGAGTGTGTGTAGGAGGTGAGGTGTGTGAGAGGAAGTGTGTGTAGGAGGTGAGGTGTGTGAGAGGAAGTGTGTGTAGGAGGTGAGGTGTGTGAGAGGAAGTGTGTGTAGGAGGTGAGGTGTGTGAGAGGAAGTGTGTGTAGGAGGTGAGGTGTGTGAGAGAAAGTGTGTGTGTAGGAGGTGAGGTGTGTGAGAGGAAGTGTGTGTAGGAGGTGAGGTGTGTGAGAGGAAGTGTGTGTAGGAGGTGAGGTGTGTGAGAGAAAGTGTGTGTGTAGGAGGTGAGGTGTGTGAGAGGAAGTGTGTGTAGGAGGTGAGGTGTGTGAGAGGAAGTGTGTGTAGGAGGTGAGGTGTGTGAGAGGAAGTGTGTGTAGGAGGTGAGGTGTGTGAGAGGAAGTGTGTGTTGAAGGTGAGGTGTGTGAGAGGAAGAGTGTGTGTAGGAGGTGAGGTGTGTGAGAGGAAGTGTGTGTAGGAGGTGAGGTGTGTGAGAGGAAGTGTGTGTAGGAGGTGAGGTGTGTGAGAGGAAGTGTGTGTGTGTAGGATGCATTAGAAAACGTGAGGGTGGAAGTGGATATGGTAGAAATGGCAGTAAGGGAGAGGGGGGAAGATACGAAAGAGGGTGTAGGATGGAATAATTGCCAAATTAAGAAGAATATACTAGGGACTGAAAAAAAAACATTGCATTTGATAGGGTTATTGGTAATGGCGGTGCTGAGGTGGGGAGGAAGAAGGGCAGGGATGGAAGGTGGGGATAGACGGAGGATGATCAGGGATAGCGATCGGGTGGGGATGGATGGAAGAAGGTAAGGGATGAAGGCTGGGGAGGGATGATGGGTGGGGAGGGACGGACGGTGAATAGCGACAGAAAAGAGGAAGGGATAGAGGACTTAGATGAACGAAGGATAGGTGTCGGGGAAGAGAGAGCTGCTGGGATTCCCTGTTGAAAATATTAGAAAAAGTAAATTTATAACCAAAAATAAACGAATAACCAAATAAAAAACGCTAGTTTTGGAGATATATTTTCCTTTCCACTCAGTTGACAAGTGTGACAGTTTCCAACATGATCACCTACTCCATCCTATATATATAAAGTTTCTAGCTACCTTATCCAGTGTCTCTTAAAGCCACAAGAAGATGAGCAGAGTCCATAACTTGTTTACGACAAGATTCTGGAAGTACAGTCAGAATCCTTTCATTTGTACTGGAACGAGGAGTAAACTTATACAGTAACAATAATGATCCACAGTCCTTTTCTTCATCCTTAGAGACTGAAGTATGCCTAATTCTCACTCAAAAACATCATATGTGAATATTGTAGGAAAATCAACTGCATCCATACTTGGTGGTGTGTTACTTTGGTTCACTGTAGATCCTTCCAAGATCCAAAAACATTGCTTGAGACCCCATCAAAGATCAAAAATATTGTAGCTAAGACTCATTCAAGGTCCAATATGTCAGGAGTAAGACCTCTTTCCTGTTCCGAAATATTGTGGGTAATATCCTTTTTAGTTCCAAAATATCAGGGGCGATGCACGGCACTGAACAAAAGTCGCCAGTATCTACAGTCCGAGGAGGAAGTAAGACCAGCTTTCTGTGTCCCTGGCACAGCAAGTGTTACTACACTCAATAGAAGCAAGGTAGGGTTAGTTCTGTGTGCTTCAAGGACATACGTCTCCTCAGTAGCATTATCTATCACCATCGAGTCTTTGGGAATAGAAAATGCTCCAGTAGACTCATTTTCTATTAAAAAGTGAGCATATTTCGTGGGAAACTTCCCTGAAATTCCTGCTACTATGTATCCAGTACAATATTTGGAATCTAATATAAATTTTATGTTGAGGTACTTCAACAATATACCCAGTTTCATGTGTCTTACAGACAATACGTTGTCTTGTTGAAACGTCAAGGCTGTACCTGTTTCACGAAAACAATTTCCTAAACATAAGCAGAATCCAGTTAGTGTTTCCAGTTGAGATAAAGTGCTTCATAGTGGACTGCAGTTTTTCCTCTGACAGTTTATCACCGGGTAATCATATGTTTTGCTCAGAAACATTCTGAGTTGGAGAATAAATCTGAATGAACCTGTTTCAAGTTAAAAATTACTACAGTTGTGTGATTCTAAGAATTCTTGCTTTTTCTAAGGTTCCGGAGGCTGAATGTACATTAGTCTTAGAAAAGTCTGGAGGGCGAGTACGCTTTTGATGAGATTCTTGTTGGTATTTTTGGTCTCACGAGAAGTCAGACTGGTGAGCGGTCACAGCCACTCTAGGCATTCGATCTTGTATGTTATGCCTTTATACCCTGAAGCAATGGCCTCATGTGTGACCTTACCGCTTACAGTGAGAACAGGAGAGATTTTTTCCCGTTTTCGTTCAAAGGCGGGTTTGGACTGTGGGATTATTGGCATATTAAGAAGAAACTTGATGGCTTAGATTATAGAAATCTTTATCAGACTGAACTTCAGGCATTAGTATCTTATGTGACACCTGATGGCAGAAGATAATTGTAAAATTCCTCCTTTGTCATAGGTTTCATCTTGAGCTGCTATACACACCCCGATGTAAGGCATCTCTCTTCTCCTTAACAAATTCAGGAAAGGACTCCCCTAGCTTTCTTTTCAACATTAGAAACGTATAAAGAACAAAAATTCAGATCTCTCTCCGTTCCTTAGACATCAAACTTACTTTTCGCCAGACTAGCACTCATCGCACCAATCTAGTTCGCACCTCTTCTCCCGCTATTCATGCTCCTGGTGTCTACTCTGTTTCATGTTCCTCTTGTCCTCTTCAGTACTTTGGTGAAACTGGCCGTTCTTTTTTTTGATATACTCAAGGAGCAAATTGTTGGTGTCGACAAGCTTAACGAAAGTAGTGTTAGGCTTGCCGACACCAACAATGCTCTCTTCTGTCTTCTCAGAGATCACTGCCATCCTATTGACTGATTTTCTGCTAAAACTGTCTACCCTGCTTCTAACGTTCATAGTCGTTTCTTGTTGAATCCTCCTTTATACACAACTTTCTTTGTATGAATCTTAGTCGTGGCTTTGTCTTCTGTAGATGCCTTCCTTTCCCATTACATTGTTAAATGATCCAAACTTCAGAACACCCGTGACTAAACCTGATTATTTTTTTCCCTTCTTTTTACCTCTTCCCCTTTCCTATTTTTCCTTTTCCTTGTTTTGGGTTTTCTTTCTTCTGCTTTAGATGTTTGGTGCTTTATTCCCCTATTCCATGTGTTTTTGGTCCTACCCCTTGTGGGCTCTTAGCTCTCCTACAATACTCTTTCTTGACCTTTGACTAATTCTACTACTGTTACTGCCTTTACTATTTCCTTTCCTACTACCTTTTGCTCTTACCTTCACGTTTGCCTCCTTTTTTTCTCTACCCCGTTTCTATTCTTGTCATACCAACCTTTCTCCCTACTTTACACTACCACTACTCCTATTACTTTCACTACCAGCCTTACCTCTACTACTACCACTCCTGCCTCTCTTGCCCCGTTTCTACCAACTGGCCTATATATATATACTGCCTCCTGCTGTCCTTCCTGTTAGTGTGACATTGTAAATGGTCCAAATCGGACCGAAACGTCGTAGTAAACTCCTCTGAATGTGCAGGTAATCTGCGTATTAGAAACTTACGTTCATAACTAGTGGTTACAACCCGCATTCCTCCAGTACGAATTTCATTACCTTGTTCTATAGTATGTACAATTCGTTGGGAGTGTTGCCGTAAACTTTTGAGCCTTTTGAGATAGGGAAGTGTGTAACACAGGGCCCTTTTACCCTTTAGGTAAATTCAAGGCTTATGCATGATCTTCAAACGCTTCAGAAACATGTTTGGATCATGCTCCAAAAACTCCAAGTCTCTAGCCTGAGATGTAAACGGTGGCCGCTCTTGAGGCTGATTCTTATGTTGCTGGTATCTTATATCCTCCCTGTGTCACTTCTCATAGTTGGCAAGGCGCTGAAGATTTAAACACTGCAAAAGCATCTTATATAACTTTTTCATCCTGGTACAGTGTTCCTGTTAAAAAGGCCTAATCGGTAAGCTACATATTGTAGGTGGAGCTTTTCTAGAAACACACCGGGAAAAACCTTCGGCTTGGCAACTGTCTCTTGTCATCTGTGAATTATCCGTTGGTGCAAGAGGGTCACTCTTTGGGAGGAAGATTCGGGGTCTTTAAAGGTAAAGAATTGGAGCCAGGAGGAAGAAGAGGAGGCGAGGGAATGTTTGGGGTCCCGGAACCAAATTGTCTCTTCTCGTCTTCATTGAATCTCTGTTGATGGTAAGAGCGTATATCCTTGAAAGAGGAGATTCAGTATGTGAAGAAATAGTATTGGTCCTTTGAGGAACCTCGCTCCATGAAGGAAGAGTATCTATCCTAAACGGTGGGGGCCAAGACCAGTCCTGGTGCCCATGGCTAAACATTTCTTAATCTTAATCCCATGTTCTGGGGATCACAATGACTGGTCGTCTGGCTTCCATATGGGCCAGTATGGAAATTAATTAAGTCAAAGCAGTAACTATCCTGGCAGGGAAGGACTGAGACGGGGACACCGCAACATTACCTTCATTATTAATGGGAGATGCTGGAGTTTCCAGTCTGTCTCTTTTTCTAGCTCTTCCAAACTGAATTTGACATTTCTGTATCAAACTTCTTTTCTAGGGATAAGACTTAAAATTTCCTATCTACCTCTGGAATCAACTCCTTGATGATTATTTCTCTGTCCTGATGAGCAGTATGCCTACGGTTATATGCAATTCTAAGAAGTCGGGAAGCTCTTCAAAGACCGCTAAGAAAGTGTACAAAGCTTAAGGAGATTTTACAAGAACTGTTCTATTATGTGAAATTAAACCAAGGAAAAATTACTAACACACTATAAATTAACTTCTTCATAAATAGAAGTTAAATTTTCAGACTTCCTAGAGAGCAATACATTAAAGAGTATTGAGCTTTAGCTCCTGGATTCCAGACAGGATCCTAATAATTACAGGCACCACTAGCAGCCTGGTTAATCATGACTAAGTACCCCTGAGTAGGGCCTGCATACTGACAGTAATGATGGAGTTTTTAATAGTTCAGTTTGAAGTAATAGGAATTTAAATATCATTGGCTCTTGGGCCAGCATATTAATTTTTAAAAGTCTGTTATGATATATTTATTTATACTTTAAGTCAGTAAATAAAGTTCATGATAAACTGCCAGGAATATCAATGCTTAGAGGCTTCAGTTTACTCAGTGTCATAAGAAATATAGGAAAAATATTATAATCCTGTGTATTAATGATCATACAAATTACTATTAATTAGTAGGCAGAGAGATGAATTTATCCAGTTGAATTAATGAACGCTACAAACTTAATTAATTTTAGTCCAGCAAAGACCACAAAACATGCAACAATGATTAGACTTATATGTCTCAGTCACAAAGAAACATAACAGCCACTAGGGACTGACAGCAGAGCGAACAGTAAGAACTGTCCGCAAAGATATCTACAACGGAAGTTATCCACTCACAACCATTTTATATCCACACGTCTACTATCACCAAGATATAACCAACTAGCACTATCACCAAGATATAACCAACTAGCACTATCGCCAAGATATAACCAACTAGCACTATCACCAAGATATAACCAACTAGCACTATCACCAAGATATAACCAACTAGCACTATCACCAAGATATAACCAACTAGCACTATCACCAAGATATAACCAACTAGCACTATCACCAAGATATAACCAACTAGCACTATCACCAAGATATAACCAACTAGCACTATCACCAAGATATAACCAACTAGCACTATCACCAACATATAAACAACTAGCACTATCGCCAAGATAAAACCAACTAGCACTATCGCCAAGATATAACCAACTAGCACTATCACCAAGATATAACCAACTAGCACTATCACCATAATATAACCAACTAGCACTATCACCAAGATATAACCAACTAGCACTATCACCAAGATATAACCAACTAGCACTATCACCAACATATAACCAACTAGCACTATCGCCAAGATAAAACCAACTAGCACATCGCCAAGATATAACCAACTAGCACTATCACCAAGATATAACCAACTAGCACTATCACCAAGATATAACCAACTAGCACTATCACCAAGATATAACCAACTAGCACTATCACCAAGATATAACCAACTAGCACTATCACCAAGATATAGCCAACTAGCACTATCACCAAGATATAACCAACTAGCACTATCACCAAGATATAACCAACTAGCACTATCACCAAGATATAACCAACTAGCACTATCACCAAGATATAACCAACTAGCACTATCACCAAGATATAACCAACTAGCACTATCACCAAGATATAACCAACTAGCACTATCACCAAGATATAACCAACTAGCACTATCACCTAGATATAACCAACTAGCACTATCACCATATAACCAACTAGGACTATCACCAAGATGTAGCCAACTAGCACTATCAGTAAGATATAATCAACTAGCACTCTCACCAAGATATAACCAAGTAGGACTATAACCAAAATATAACCAACTAGTACTATCACCAAGATATAACCAACTAGCACTCTGACCAAGATATAACCAACTAGCACTATCACCAAGATATAACCAACTAGCACTATCAGCAAGATATAACCAACTAGCACTATCAGCAAGATATAACCAACTAGCACTATCAGCAAGATATAACCAACTAGCACTTTCACCAAGATATAACCAACTAGCACTATCACCAAGATATAACCAGCTACCACTATCACCATAATATAACCAACTAGCACTATCACCAAGATATAACCAACTAGCACTATCACCATAATATAACCAACTAGCACTATCACCAAGATATAACGAACTAGCACTATCACCAAGATAAAACCAACTAGCACTATCACCAAGATATAACCAACTAGCACTATCACCAAGATATAACCAACTAGCACTATCACCAAGATATAACCTGGTCTGAGAGAGTATCCAATGATCGAAGTCAGCTATGTCAGTCAGTTGTCAGATGTCCTGAACATTAGAAAAGAGCAAAAAGAATCCAGGAAGGACGGTGGTGTCAGCATCTAAGTTCAGTGATCTCTGCTGCGTCGGCTCTAAGATACGACCATCATCCTGTATCTTTCGTTACATAGTGTCATACCTATGTCGCATAATTATACACAATCACATAGCATCATATAAAGTATTTTAACATTACTTAACATCAGTCACATATCACACATTGCGATTTCTGTAGTATCCATGTGACATGGTGGATATCCTTAATGCCTGTCCACAGAATATCCTAGAATTAATATTTACTGATATTAATAATACCCAGATGCAAAAATTAATAAAAAATAGTACACCGATTATTACAACTATTTCGTACACTATTAAGTTTGTACAGTGTACTCTGTTTTCTCGCATGACTATGTAACATGACAGAGAGAGACTGAATACGAAGGAAACTTTCGATGGACAAAGAGGTTTTAGCTTCAATAACCTTACTAGAGAGACTCACTCATCGACCACTCTATTTCCAAACCAATACTTACCTGTATCCTTTCAAAATCTAAATTTATCCAATTTAAATCAATAAAATCAAATTTAAATCCAATAATCCAATTTAAATCCATTAATACAATATGAATCCATTGTCCAATTTAAATCCATCTCGGACACGAGGAAGAAGACTAGCATCACTCCTGACGACCATCCTGCAGATAAAGCTGTTCCTCCTCCTCTCAATACTAAAGAATCTTTCATTACCATCCTCTTAAACAATGACGAAGCGGACAGGAGCATCACCACCTCGGTTACTAATGTTCTCAAGGACCGTAACTTTCACATAGCTCCTTTCCCTGCGTTGAGGACCAAGAAATTGGATTCATAAAGAAACGATCGTGACATCATCATCCAGTAAAATGATAACCTGATAACCTGAAACGACTCACTGATTGTGCCACTGTCGATTTCATCACAATCATCATAGGACCTGAACGATTCCATTACATCACTCCATACTGGAACTGCTATGTATACTCGCAACTCGCCAAACACTGCTCTTTGAAGGATAAGAAATACTGCTCCAAAGAGATACAATTATTTGGAATGCACCTCTACCTCTCAACCAAAGTATCTCAAATTCAAGAGTGATCGCTATACTCTTGCGGCCAAGTGCCTTTTCAGGAAGGAAATCGTCAATAGAAAAGTTCGAGGCCTCCACTTATGCTGCAATCATAAGATTTCAAGGTAACACTCAAAAAAACTCTCCAAGCTACCCAACATTCTACTTCTGAAACAAAATTTATTACAGATAGCGCTCCAATCATGTACTGCATGATGTGTGCATAGAGTCATAGACGAAAAAGACCTCCTGCACTGGAACTTTAATCTCTGCAATCAATGAACTTTTCCACCTTAACAACCTTATCTGCTTCATGTTTCCTGACTGAAAATCTCCGACACAGGATATATCACCCTTCCCTCTAGTCCCTCAATTGCAGCCGCCCAGTCCACCCCTGACCCACCTACTGCCCAAGCCACCCTTGATCCACCTGTTCTCCAAGCCACCCCTGAATCATCTGAGACCCAAGGCACAATAACTTTACAGCCTCCCACCATTACCATATCCACATCTACTCCTCCCAAAGATCAAGACCCTTACACCTCTGTCAAAGAAATTGAAGTCGACATCTACACCCCCAGTCAAACCTGGAGGAATGTATAATTCTTCACTACACCTACATACAAGAACACCATGTTCTCCAACGAACTCGGCCCTCAACTCTGCAATGGAACGGTCACGTACGCCTCTGTTGCCCCATTCAAGTTCACACAAGAACAAGTTTAAAATTTTGTGAAGTAATTCATTGATGACTTGTACAATTATGCAACTCTCAAATACGTACCAACTGATATCTTTAAAAATATTCAAGAATGGGTCTTTTCAATTTTGACAGTAAATTGAACTCCTGCGCCAGCACCTTTACTGCTCTCTGCGCTCTGTTGCAGACGAGTCTGGCAAATTGAAGATTATTCACACCATCATACACACTACACCAGAGAGAAGACGCCATTTGAACCAAAGACTTGCTGCACTACAGCTACAGGGCGTCTGTGATGGGCTGCCCTAGCCATAGGATTGTAAAACGGTATTCCAATACACAAATAACCCGCACATAAAAGACAGAAGCTTACGACGACGTTTCGGTCCGACTTGGACCATTGACAAAGTCACACTAACAGAGGAGGAGCAGGACGTTCCAGTCACGGTATTGTGCCTTTTTGTTATTTAGGTATTCCAATTGTCCTAAAAAAAGACTTACCGTATCCCTGACATAAGGGTGTAAACAAAGCATAGCTTGTACAAACTCCGACACTCCTTTGAGAGCCAGTGACGAGTCCTGGCAAAGATCCGCGTCAGGACTTCGTTCCTTGCAAATATATTATCATAATTATCAAGTAGTGGTTCAAGATTCAGAGAGTAGAATGTTAGCGAGGAAATGGTGGTAGTAGTAGTAGTAGTAGTAGTAGTAGTAGTAATGGAGGGAGTGTTTGGACAACATACCTCCTCCCTACCAAAAGTGGCACCCACATAGACATAGCCATATAGACGTACTTCAGACCTTTTCTATAGTACTACTACGGACGGGGGAGGATATAATGTACAAGGGAGACATAACGAAGTGCTAAATATGGTACAAAATATGTACAATGAATCGGTAATATGGTGTTCACACCTTTGAAAGTGTACTAAGAAGCATAACTGCAAAACATTTGGCTCATGGTTCATGGTACATGATTCATGGTACATGGTTCATGGTACACGGTACATGGTACATAGTACATGGTTCATGGTACATGGTTCATGGTACTTGGTTCATGGTACACGGTTCATGGTGCATGGTACATGTTACATCGTTCATGGTACATGTTACATGGTTCATGGTACGTTGTTTATGGTACAGGATACATGGTTCACGGCACATGGTTCATGATACATGGTTCATGGTACATGGAACATGATTTATGGAACATGGTTCATGGTACATGGTTCATGGTACATGGTTCATGGTACATGTTACATGGTTCATGGTACATGGTTCATGGAACATGGTTCATGGTACATGGTTCATGGTGCAGGGTTCATGGTTCATGGTACATGGTTCATGGGACATCGTTCATGGTACATGTTACATGGTTCATGGTACATGGTTCATGGTACATGTTACATAGTTCATGGTTCATAGTGCATGGTACATGGTTCATGTTACATGGATCATGGTGCATGGTCATGGTACATGGTTCATGGTACATGTTACATGGTTCGTGGTTCATGGTGCATGGTTCATGGTACATGGTACCATTGATGGACTGACCACATCGACTTAAGGCTGAAGGACTGATTACCTGAAACTCCTCCCTCCTGTTCTTCAACATTCTCCTTTGTATGGACTGATGATGCCATTATGTGGCAAGACGTTCCCTCATTAAAGATACCCAAGTGTGTAAACATACACGTGTCTAATTTATCAGAGTATGCAGTACAGTGGAACCTCAAAAATCGAACTTAATCCGTTCCAGGAGCTAGTTCTAATTTCGAAAAATCTGAAATTCGAATCAATATTTCCCATAAGAAATAATGAGAATACAATTAATCCGTTCCAGAAACCCAAAAATATTCACACAAAAAATACATTTTATAGAGATTAATTACAGTTTTACATACATATAAAATAACATACATATAAAATAATACATACATATAATATAAAATCTAAAATAATATTTTTACTTACCTTTATTGAAGATTGGTGAAGGCATCTGGAAGAGAGGGAGGAGGAGAGACGGAGTTGGGGTTAGTGTTTGGAAGGAGAATCCCCCTCCACGAGGACTTCAGGTAAAGCCTTCTCAGGGATTACTTCCCTTCTCTGTCTTTTAATGCCACTAGGACCAGCTTGAGAGTCACTGGACCCCTGTCTCACAAAATAACTGTCCACAGTCCTCTGTTTCTGGTGCCTCTTTAAGATTTCCCTAAAATGGGACATGGTTCTGTCACTGAACTTGTTGCAAAGATGGCTTGTTTCAGCTTGCTCAGGGTGGTACTTCTGCACAAACATTTGGACATCATTCCACTTGGCACAAATCTCCTTAATCTTTGAAGAAGGCACCTCATCCACTCCCTCTTCCTCCTCCTCTGAAGCAAGTTCCTCAGCTGTGGTCTGATACTGCTCCGGATGAAGCTCTTGCAGCTCTTCAGTGGTTAGCTCTTCCCTGTGGTCCTCCACCAACTCTTCCACATCCTCACCACTCACCTCCAACCCCAGGGTGTTCCCCAATGCCACAATAGAGTCCCCAACAGGCAGAAGGTGAGCTGGGTCAGGGTCAGGGTCAGCCTCAAACCCTTCAGGGGTACCACTAGCAAGTTTCTTTGGGCCCATTGCAGCTTATTTCACAGTTCCACAAGCACTAAACACAACGAAATAATCGTTTGTGGTCTTTTTTTGGTAAGCATATTAACACATTTCGCAACATCAGCTTCCTTGATTTGTTCTTTCTTTGCCAGGAATGAACCGATGGTCGACTTGTTTTTCCCATACATCCTGGCAAGCTCAACAAGTCTCACACCACTCTCATACTTCTGTATTATTTCCTTCATCACATCTATGGTGTTTCTCACTTTCTTTACCACAGGGGTACCACTAGCAAGTTTCTTTGGGTCCATGGCAGCTTATTTCACAGTCCCACAAGCACTAAACACAACGAAATAATCGTAAAATGTGTGAATGAGAGCGCAGGTTAGTGTTCACTCAGGCATAAACAAAGCCAGAGGACAGGTCCCGTACCCGGCGGTCCGAAATTTGAAACGCGTTCGATTTTTGGTACACAGTTTGTCCGAAAAAAAGGTCATTTTCGAAACGTTCGATATTTGGTACGTTCGATTTTCAAGGTTCCACTGTACTTGGTATGATAATGGCATATTTACTTTCTTTAAATTATATTGTATTCCTTGAAAGCATTTTGATGTGTCTTCCATGCTGTCAAAAGACTCGCCTCTGAACACTGAGAAATATACGTTCCAATATTGGCACAGATAATGAGGTACTTGATTTGCCATAAACAATGATGCTTTACAAATTAATGAATGTTACACACGATTAAGTTGCCTTTTCGTTGTGAGAAACACGTATCTAAATCAGATACTAGAAGGATCAAGATTTGAAAGATCATGTGTAGAGTCGAGAAATAAACTGAGTACAAAGGTATATTTGCTTCAATCAGATTAGCTAAACAAACCTTATTGCTCATTAGACTAATAGCATCCTCACATACAATTTTGACTCAGATGAGTCAAACTGACCCACAAGCCCAAACAATCCCAGATTTTTTTCTACACCGATCCACAAGTTTCATTTCATCCTCAGATAGACAGACAACGTTCAGCCAGAGGATGGGTCACAGCTGCTACACGCTGCAAAAACATGTTATCAATATTCAAGTTCCCCTTTAATATATTCTTAGTTTTCGTGTCCATCCAGAGCCCTGTCTTTGATTTAAATATGTTTACATTGATTTTCTGTTAGTAGTGTTATTTTCACGTTAGTCAGTTAAAACATTATTCCACCAGTCATTAAATCCATCCTCAGCAAAAATAAATTATGAGAAAGTCAAGTAACAATATACTGGACTATTTTTCCTAATCAGATTCTTAAAAAAAATCTCTACGTTCTGCTACAATGTTTGTGCTCTAATCAACTATCAATTGAGTAATTCTGTATTCAAATGGAGTCTAGAGAGTACAAACTCTCTTTCAAGGTTATATCTAAACATTCAAATAAGTGTGATAAATGATTTTGAAAACCGACAAGTTGAATAATTGAGACACTTATACAACATATGGGAATCTTTACTGAAGAAACGTTTCGCCACACAGTGTCTTCATCAGTCCAATACAAAGCATGAAGGTATAAGGAGAGGAGGAGTTTGAGGTAATCAGTCCCTCAGCCACTCACCTGACTACAGTATATAAGCCACCTTTCTGGCCCTATGCTGTACTTCCTACAAGAGTGATGGACTGAGCATATCGATTCCAAGATGAGGGACTGATTACTTCAAACTTCTCCTCTCCTTATACCTTCCTGCTTTGTATTGAACTGGTGAAGCCACTGTGTGGCGAAATGTTTCTTCAATAAAGATTCCCATATGTTGCATGTCTTAATTATTCAATTCAAGTAAGTGTTCACATGGAACCCTTGTTCCTAATAGACGATACGATGTACTAGAAGGGACATTAGTACAGAGGACAGTGATAACAGATGTGTGACAAACTTATGAGTTTATTAAACCAAAGAACTGTCTGAACGGATTGAAGAATGTTAAAATATTTGGAATTCCGACATTCACCCACTAAATATTTAATTAAAACAGGAACTGTAATGTAATAAAAAAAAAAGACATGTCACAATATCAAGCAACAGAAAAGACCTAGGAGTAATCATGCCCAGATTATGGATGTTCGAGTGAGTCAGGTGCTACTGTTGGGCATATTTTGACATAATAATAATGCTCAACGAAGGAATCATTTAAAGTAATATTTACTGTATGTGAGTGACCAATCCTTCACTACGTGACGCAGGTGAGTCCACCGCTTAAGAAACACTTGTCAGAAAATAAAAATTTCAGCGTTCTACAACACTGTAAGAAGAAGAGGAAGAGGAAGAGGAGACATTTTCATGATATACAAAATACTCTAGGAAAAGGCTAGTTGGAGAATAATGGAAGCTAACCACTAAATGCAATAGCATGTGTGGAACATTTATTAATTACTGAACTGCTTAAGAGAAGCTTAAAATCACACAAATACAGAAATGAGAAAAAAGAGAGAGGAAGAGAGAGAGAGAGAGAGAGAGAGAGAGAGAGAGAGAGAGAGAGAGAGAGAGAGAGAGAGAGAGAGAGAGAGAGAGAGAGAGAGAGAGAGAGAGAGATTGCATTTTCTAGAACATCGAGAAAACATTTGATACTGTACCTCACAAGTGACTGGGGCAAAAAGTGGAGAGAAGAATATCAGGGAATGTACTCCAGTGAATCAAAGAGTTCCTGAAGTAGTTATTGCCTGTACGCAGTCTGTAGTCGTTCCCGGGGTCATCGCCTCTGTGGCCGCAGACTAAGCCTCTTCAGTGCTGGCCTGATTCATCAGACTGTTGATGACCGCTGTCCTCAATCCAATGTGAGCACCGCAGTTCATCAGGAACTGTACTGAGGAACTTATCCTGTTTCTTCATGAAGACAGCTAGAGTTTTGTTCGTAATTCTCCTCATGCATAGTGGAAGGACGGTGAAAAAGTGTGGTCCCCTTTCACTAACTGAGTTCTCCCTCATCATAATCAATAGCAAAAAAAGGCACAATACCGTGACTGGAACGATACACAAATAACCCGCACATAAAAGAGAGTGACTTTGTAAATGGTCCAAGTCGGACCGAAACGTCGTAGTAAGCTTCTCTCTTTTATATGCGAGTTATTTGTGTATCATCATAATCACAGCTCTTCAATTCATTGGAAGTATCATGCACCATCTATCTAGCTTCGTGCTTTCGTGTGATACATTATTCTAAGGACATCAAGTGTTTCCAGTAATTTAGATGCTTCGATTACTTTATAAAAGCTGTGACAGTTTTCTGTACATTTTCCAGTTCTGAAATTTCGCCTTCCTTGTTACTAAGGTTCTCATTATTCAACCTGTCATTTTCCTTGCAGTTGCAATAGTAACATTTTTGTGTTTATTGAAAGTGATATCTTCTAATATTATTACTCTCAGATCTCTCACAATCTGAGATTTTCTTGTACTTTAAGTTATTTTATTTCCTTAATTTATTCGTAATATAGTAAATAAAATCTATCTCCAGTGAACCTAATACAGTGGACCCCCGCATAACGATCACCTCCGAATGCGACCAATTATGTAAGTGTATTTATGTAAGTGCATTTGTACGTGTATGTTTGGGGGTTTGAAATGGACTAATCTACTTCACAATATTCCTTATGGGAACAAATTCGGTCAGTACTGGCACCTGAACATACTTCTGGAGTGAAAAAATATCGTTAACCGGGGGTCCACTGTATTACCATCAGTGTCCCACTGTGTGACATGCAGTAGTTTATATCTGCTTGGATCTTCTGTGTCTCCTATGGATGCCATTCTCATGAGAATTCTTGGATTGTCTGCAAATAATGTCACATAGCTATGAATTATGTCCCTCTCCATATAAGACAAGAGAACAAGAGAAGTGTGGCAAATACCATACCTTCAGGAACAGAAATTTTTAGTATACCAGGTTCTGTTTAATATTACTCTCTGGGTTCTGTTTAACAGGAAGTTAACTATCCACCTTTCCCGTTATCTCTTTTGCATGTATTTTGTGTACATTTACCCACATGGATACCCTTGTTGCATTTAACTCAGTTAATTTTCCTCACACATTCCAAAGGCATTCCTGCTTATTATTTTCATTCCTATATTCGGTGAATCCGTGAGTCATATTTAAATAAGCTTGATGAATTTTAGTTCTCAGTGTTGCTTGGGGGAATCCGTGAGTCATATTTAAATAAGCTTGATGAATTTTAGTTCTCAGTGTTGCTTGGGGTTCTTGCTTTTCCCTCACCGACTTTTCGTAAAATTTCCCCAAATATATCTAAGGCATTAAAACTTCCATAATTCTTGATTTTTTTTTTTGAAATTTATCATCGCACTTTCTCGTGTGGACTTTCTGCCAATTTCAGATTAAACTCATACACTTCCTGAAGGGCGACTCCTTCCCATGGCATCTCCCCCATCCTTCCCCGGGACTGAAACGCAGATAGGATTACTTTCATCCTACGTAAATATACTATTTATCATAAAGTTCACAAAAGCGTCAAATTTTTCCTCTGAAAATCATTCATGAGTGAATATCCAAGAAAACATTCTGGAATTTGAAAGCGCTGGGTAATTCAACATACAAATTTAGAAAGAATACCAAATAATACATATTTAAAAAAAAATTGTATAATAAGAGACAGGAGAAAGAAGAGAAGTAAGCAATGAGGCTAATTCTAGTGCTAATCACACAATAAAGAGGAAAAGTAATGTGAAGGACCTGGGAGTGGTAATGTCTGAGGATCTCACCTTCAAGGATCACAACAGTGTCACTATCTTCGAGGAAAATGATAGAATGAATAATGAGAACATTCAAGATAAGAGATACCAAGCCAATGATAATCCTTTTTAAATCACTTGTTCACTCTAGGCTGGAACACTGCTGTACACTAACACCTCCATTCAAGACAGGTGAAATTGTAGATCAGTAGAATGTGCAGAGAACCTTTACTGCACATATTAGTTCCATCAAGCACCTTAACTACTGGAAACGCTTGGAAACACTTGTACTCACTGGAGTGCAGGTGGAGAGTTATATCATAATCTTCACCTGGAAAATCCTAGAGGGACACGTCCCCAATCTGTACACAGAAATCACTCCCTACATAGGCAAAACACCTTTGCAGGCGATGCAACTTACCCCAACGAAAAGTAGGGCACCATTAGTACACTAAGAGAAAGCACTATAAGTGTCCGGGGCCCAAGACTATTCAGCAGCCTTCCACCAGCCATAACAGGAATTACCAATAGATCCCTGGTTGTCTTGAAGAGGAAGCTGGACAGATATCTAAAGTAAGTGCCGGATCAGCTGACTGTGGTTCGTACAACGTGCCGCCAGCAGTAACAGCCTCGTTGATCAGGGCCTGATCCACAGGGAGGACTGGTCGTGGACCGGGCCGCGGGGGCGTTGACCCCCGGAATACCCTCCAGGTAGACTCCAGAAGGAAATAAACGACGAAAAGAGACTAAATGAACTGATCCTGAAAACAACTGGTAATTTAAAAAAAAAACAGTGTGGGTAGACAGGTGTATATTAGACTAGGATATACCTAGAAGGCATAAGCTAGTAGTGCGTTGTGGGTCACCTTAATACACACTCAGTCCCACTACTTTTCACACATTCGGTAAACCCACACTCACATAGTTCCGCACACTCATATTCCCACCCACACATAGACCCACACCCACACATTCCTCACACACATACATTACTTAGTTCATATACACACTCTCTCCCCCTCACTATCCCTACCTCTCTTCCCCTCTCTCTCTCTCTATCTTACTCCTCTTTTTTCTCTCCCCTCCTCTCTCTCTTTCCCTCCCTCTATTTCTCCCTCTCCCCCTCTTCCCTTCTCTCTTATTCCCCTGTGACTATTCCTTACCCCCCTCTCTCTCTCTCTCCCCTTACTCCCTCCTCTTTCCCCTTCCACATCTCTGTCCCCCATCACCACTGTCTCCCCCTCACACCTAAATTCTAACTACCCACTGCCACACACACTCCCCCCACACTATCCCACACTCCCCCCTCTCACTCTAACACTCTCTCACTCTCTCACACTCACACTCACACTCTCTGGCTCTCTCACTCTCTTCCTCTCCTCTTCCTCTTCATCTTCCTTCTCCTCCTCTTCCTCCTCCCCTTTTTTTCTCCCTACATCATCTCCCCTCTTGTTTTTCCCTCACTTCCGTTCCCCCTCTTTCCTGTATCTCCCTATCCTTCCCCCCCATCTCTCTTCCCCGCTGCTACTGTCTTCCCCTCCCACTCTCTATCCCTCTCTCACCCTCCCTACCTCCCTGCCCCTCACCCTTCCTACAACACCTCCACACACACACACACACACACACACACACACACACACACACACATACAGCATACAGAGGGTGTTCCTAGAGGGAGACCGAAACAAGAACAGAACGACAGTAGCTGAGGGAAAGGATACGGAAACGAAAGGGGCTAGGAAGAGAGACAAGGACAGAATCAGCAGAGGGCAATTCAAGCAGGGCAAAGCAACAAGCGCAAGCACACACAATCTCCCCCAGAACCCCACAACCAAACACTATTCAAATACAAACCACAATCAACTCTTAGAGCCCCAGTCCCACACTATGCTGTAGAATCCCACAGCACACTGCCAGGTCCCCCACCCTCACAGACAATCCAGAAAACAGTGCCTGAGAGGAAACTGAAGGTATGGTATACAATCGCTGATGGAATAACGAATAAGTGGGAGGAGTGGTACGAAAGAGTCAAAGAGGCATCACCGGACATCATAGCTCTCACGGAAACCAAGCTCACAGGGATGATAACAGATGCCATCTTTCCAGCAGGATATCAGATCCTGAGGAAAGAGAGGGAACAGAGGGGGTGGACGAGTTGCACCGCTCATCAAAAAGCAATGAGATTTTGACAAGCTGGAGAGAGGAGACAGAGGAGAAGCAAGAGACTGAATAATAGTAGCACTTCAATCTGGAGGTCCCAAAGTGGTAATTGCAGTGATGTATAACCCACCATAGAACAGCAGGAGACCAAGGCAAGAATATGATGAGAGTAATAGAACGATGGCCAGAAACGTGGAGGGCTAGGATGATTGAGGTGGTACTGAAAACCTCATGTACCAACACGTAAGGACACTACCAGAGAGAGAAGAGAGGATGAACCAGCAAGACTGGACCTAGTATTCACCTAGAGTGGTGCAGATATTGAGGATATCACATATGAAGGACCCTTCGGGGCCAGTGACCTCATGCTTCTGAGCGTCAAATACATAGTAGAGTTACAAGTGGAGAGGGAAGCAGGAAGGGCAGGACGAATGAAGCCAAACTACAATCGAGGGGACTACACAGGCATGAAGAATTTCCTGCACGGGGTTCAGTGGGCAGGGAAGTCAGTAAGCGAGATAATGGAATATGTGACAACAATATGCAAGGAAGCTGAGGAGAGGTTTGTACCCAAGGGTAACAGAAATAACGAGAAAGCCAGGATGAGTCCTTGGTTAACCCAAAGGTGTAGAGTGGCCAAAAACAAGTGTGCTAGAGAGTGGAAGAAGTATAGACGGCACAGGACCCAGGAGAAAAGGGAGAGCAGTCATAGAGCCAGAAATGAATATGCACAGGTAAGAAGGGAGGCCCAACGACAATACGGAAACATCATAGCAACTAAAGCCAAATCTGACCCGAAGCTGTTGTACAGCCACATCAGGAGGAAAATAACAGTCAAGAACCAGTTAATCAGGCTGACGAAGGAAGGAGGAGAGATTACAACAAACAACTGCAAAGTATGTGAGGAACTCAACATCAGATTCAAAGAAGTGTTCACAGAGGAAACAGAAGGGACTCCAAAAAGACAGAGAGGAGGGGTACACCATCAACTGTTGGACATGATACATACAACCGAGGGAGAAGTGAATAGGCTGCTTAGCGAGGTAGATACCTCAGAGGCGATAGGGCCAGAAAAAATCTCTCCATGGGTCCTGAGAAAGGGAGCAAAGGCGCTAATTGTATAACTAACAACAATCTTCAACTCCTCTGTTGATACAGGGCTACTTCCTTAGGTATGAAAGACAGCAAATGTAGTCCCAATTTTTAGAAAAGGAGACAGACACGAAGCATTAAACTACAGACCAGTGTCACTGACATGTATAGTATGCAAAGTCATAAAGAAGATTATCAGGAGAAGAGTGGTGGAGCTCTTAGAAAGGAATGAGCTTATCAGCGTCAGCCAGCACGGTTTCAGGGACTGGAAATCGTGTGTCTCAAACCAACTGGAGTTCTATGATAGGGTGACAGCAGTAAGACAAGAAAGAGAGCGGTGGGCAGATTGCGTTTTCTTGAATTGTAAGGCGTTTGGCACAGTTCCACACAAGAGATAGTGCAAATGTTGGATGACCAGGCAGGAATAACAGGGAAGGCACTGCAATGGATCAAGGAGAGGTGTCACCCCAGGATCCTTTTCCTTGGGTGAGAAGTACCAAGAAAACCTGAGAACAGCATTCCGACATCTCAATAAAGTATCGCTCAGGACCCTGTACACCGTGTACGTTAGGCCTATATTGGAGTATGCAGCACCCGTTTGAACCTGACGACACTGGAGGACAGGATAGCGGAGATATGGGGTAACGACATATAAAATACTGTGAGGAATTGACAAGGTGGAGAGAGACAGGATGTTCCAGAGATGGGACACAGCAATAAGGGATCACAGTTGGAAGTTAAAGACTCAGATGAATCACAGTGATATTAGGAAGTATTTCTTCAGTCACAGAGTTGTCAGGAAATGGAATAGCCTGGGAAGTGATGTAGTGGAGGCAGGATCCATACATAGCTCTAAGAAGAGGTATGATAAAGCTCATGGAACAGGAAGAGTAACCTAGTAGCGACCAGTGAAGAGGCGGGGCCAGGAACTGTGACTCAGCCCCTGCAACCACAACTAGGTGAGTACACACACACACACACACACACACACACACACACACACACAAAGCAATAGCAGAGGTCCTATTATTTCTCTCGTTATTCTGATGTTTTCCTCCCGAGTGCTCTAGGTTGACACTGTTTTAAAATTGCTTATAATTAAAGGGTTAACAATAATTGTCTCTCAGTCTCGCTACAGTAAAAATGTTTCACCGAATTCGTTTCTCAGTTCACTATTTTTCTTTTCTAAAGCCTGGCAGCCAGTCGAGCTGACGCAGTAATTGACTTCAAACACAGATGGGAAAACTCAATCTTTTACACTAGTCAAGGCAAGAGAGGTGGAGAGTTACTGATGCACAGATGACAGTATCTGCCAGGTGATGCTGTCAGCTTCTGTCTGACGGATGTTGCCAGTCAGTCTGACGTACAGTGCATCATCTACCTGACAGATGTTGTCACCATCAGTCTGACAATATTGCAAGCGTCTGGAAGACGAATGTTGTCTTCATCAATCCGAAGAACGTTACTGTCGTCTGTCTGACGAAAGTTCTCAGCATCTTTCTGACGGATGTTGTCACTTTCAGCGTCTGTCCGACGAATGCCACAGGTGGGAAAGATTTCAAGTGGGTAAAGGAAGCTGCAGGTTGCAGGTTACAGGTGCAGGAAGAGTGCAAGTGAGCGCAGGTTTCAGATGGAGAAAGTTGTTGTGGAAGGTCTCAGATGAAGGAAGATTTTTGGCAGAGGATGGCTTTAGAAGGAAAGATTATGGGTCTTGGAAGGTTTAGGTGGGGGAGGATTTAACATGAAAGCAGGTTGCTAGTGGGGAACGGTTGCAGGTGGGGGCCAATTTTGGCTGGAGGAAGGTTTCACTAGGAAAAACGTTTAAGACTGGGGACATGAAAGAAAACAGACAAAAAAAAAAACACTTATTTTAAGATGATTAAGTTAAGAAAGAATATACGAATTAATACACACGGAGAGCAGTGTGCGGAATTACGTATTAGCGATTAATGGGATGAGACAAAGGTTCTGGGTGTACAAATATCACAAGTTTGAAAATAATTTTTAATACACACACACACGCTAGGTGGCCAATGACTGCAAACCTCACTCAAGGAAAAGGATCTTGGGGTGAGTTTAATGCCGAGCATATCTCCTGAGGAGCACATCAACCAGATAACTGCTGCAGCATATGGGCGCCTGGCAAACCTGAGAATAGCTTCCGATATCTAAGTAAGGAATCGTTCAAGACTCTGTATACCGTGTACGTCAGGCCCATACTAGAGTATGCAGCACCAGTTTGGAACCCACATCTGGTAAAGCACGTCAAGAAATTAGAGAAAGTGCAAAGGTTTGCAATAAGTCTAGTTCTAGAGCTAAGTCGAAAGTCCTACGAAGAAAGGTTAAGGGAAATCGGCCTGACGACACTGGAGGATTGGAGGGTTAGGGGAGACATGATAACGGCATACAAAATACTGCGAGGAATTAACAAAGTGGACAGAGACAGGATGTTTCAGAGATGTGACACTGAAGTTGAAGACTGAGATGAGCCAAAGGGATGTTAAGAAGTATTTCTTTAGTCATGGAGTTGTCAGGAAGTGGAATAGTCTGGCAAGTGATGTAGTGAAGGCAGGAACCATACATAGCTTTAAGACGAGGTTTGATAAATCTCATGGAGCAGGGAGAGGAACTAGACTAGTAGCGATCAGTGAAGAGGCAACCACAAATAGGTGAGTACAAGTAGGTGAGTACACATACACTACCACCACCAACAACAACAACAACCTCCAACAGAACCCACAACAGTTTCAGTGGTCGAAAGGTTTAATAAGAGTCCAATTGAATTTAAACCTTTGTTTTTTTTAGACGTTAAGTTGACGATACCTTTCCAATATTTCAATCACTTAACAATGTTTCATTATTCTTGAAAAAAATAATAATTTTAAATCTCTCTTTACATTTAAAATAGAGAAACGTAACATTGCCTTTTTTTATATTTTTCTGAGTCACTTTGTAATTCTAGGAGATTTTAACTTCAGTCATATTGATTGGAATTCCTATACTGGGAATTTAGAGTCTTACGACTTCTTCGAGGCAGTTCAGGATTGGTTTTTAAAGCAGTTTGTTACAGAATCTACAAGGGAAAATAACCTGCTTGACTTGGTTCTGGCAAACAGGGAAACCCTTGTTAATAATTTAGAAATTACAGGGGAACTCGGCACAAGAGAACACTTATATGTGGACTGGGGTAACGAAGAGAGCTATCAGTATGACAGCTTTCTTAACACAATACATGATGCCCAAAGAACATTTATTCCGTATGAAGAAATTAGATCGAATAAAAATAACCCAAAATGGATGAATAATAGGCTCAAATATCTTTTAGGGAAGAAGAAAAGAATTTATAGGAGTATCAAAAGTAGGTTGGTAGACAGCAACCACCCAGGGAAGAACTACCGTCCTGCCAGATGACTGTGAAACAAAAACCTGTAACTGTTTTGCATGATGGTAGGATTGCTGGTTTCTTTTTCTGTCTCATAAACACGCTAGATAACAGGGATATCTTGCTACTCCAACTTCACAGACACGCACTTCACAGACACGCACATGCATATATATATATACATACATCTAGGTTTTTCTCCCTTTTTCTAAATAGCTCTTGTCCTTTTTATTTCTTCTATTGTCCATGGGGAAGTGGAAAAGAATCTTTCCTCCGTAAGCCATGCGTGTCGTATGAGGCGACTAAAATGCCGGGAGCAATGGGCTAGTAACCCCTTCTCCTGTATACATTTACTAAAAAAGAGAAGAAGAAAAACTTTATAAAACTGGGTTGCTTAAATGTGCGTGGATGTAGTGCGGATGACAAGAAACAGATGATTGCTGATGTTATGAATGAAAAGAAGTTGGATGTCCTGGCTCTAAGCGAAACAAAGCTGAAGGGGGTAGGAGAGTTTCAGTGGGGGGAAATAAATGGAATTAAATCTGGAGTATCTGAGAGAGTTAGAGCAAAGGAAGGGGTAGCAGTAATGTTAAATGATCAGTTATGGAAGGAGAAAAGAGAATATGAATGTGTAAATTCAAGAATTATGTGGATTAAAGTAAAGGTTGGATGCGAGAAGTGGGTCATAATAAGCGTGTATGCACCTGGAGAAGAGAGGAATGCAGAGGAGAGAGAGAGATTTTGGGAGATGTTAAGTGAATGTATAGGAGCCTTTGAACCAAGTGAGAGAGTAATTGTGGTAGGGGACCTGAATGCTAAAGTAGGAGAAACTTTTAGAGAGGGTGTGGTAGGTAAGTTTGGGGTGCCAGGTGTAAATGATAATGGGAGCCCTTTGATTGAACTTTGTGTAGAAAGGGGTTTAGTTATAGGTAATACATATTTTAAGAAAAAGAGGATAAATAAGTATACAAGATATGATGTAGGGCGAAATGACAGTAGTTTGTTGGATTATGTACTGGTAGATAAAAGACTGCTGAGTAGACTTCAGGATGTACATGTTTATAGAGGGGCCACAGATATATCAGATCACTTTCTAGTTGTAGCTACACTGAGAGTAAAAGGTAGATGGGATACAAGGAGAATAGAAGCATCAGGGAAGAGAGAGGTGAAGGTTTATAAACTAAAAGAGGAGGCAGTTAGGGTAAGATATAAACAGCTATTGGAGGATAGATGGGCAAATGAGAGCATAGGCAATGGGGTCGAAGAGGTATGGGGTAGGATTAAAAATGTAGTGTTAGAGTGTTCAGCAGAAGTTTGTGGTTACAGGAAAGTGGGTGCAGGAGGGAAGAGGAGCGATTGGTGGAATGATGATGTAAAGAGAGTAGTAAGGGAGAAAAAGTTAGCATATGAGAAGTTTTTACAAAGTAGAAGTGATGCAAGGAGGGAAGAGTATATGGAGAAAAAGAGAGAGGTTAAGAGAGTGGTGAAGCAATGTAAAAAGAGAGCAAATGAGAGAGTGGGTGAGATGTTATCAACAAATTTTGTTGAAAATAAGAAAAAGTTTTGGAGTGAGATTAACAAGTTAAGAAAGCCTAGAGAACAAATGGATTTGTCAGTTAAAAATAGGAGAGGAGAGTTATTAAATGGAGAGTTAGAGGTATTGGGAAGATGGAGGGAATATTTTGAAGAATTGTTAAATGTTGATGAAGATAGGGAAGCTGTGATTTCGTGTATAGGGCAAGGAGGAATAACATCTTGTAGGAGTGAGGAAGAGCCAGTTGTGAGTGTGGGGGAAGTTCCTGAGGCAGTAGGCAAAATGAAAGGGGGTAAGGCAGCCGGGATTGATGGGATAAAGATAGAAATGTTAAAAGCAGGTGGGGATATAGTTTTGGAGTGGTTGGTGCAATTATTTAATAAATGTATGGAAGAGGGTAAGGTACCTAGGGATTGGCAGAGAGCATGCATAGTTCCTTTGTATAAAGGCAAAGGGGATAAAAGAGAGTGCAAAAATTATAGGGGGATAAGTCTGTTGAGTGTACCTGGTAAAGTGTATGGTAGAGTTATAATTGAAAGAATTAAGAGTAAGACGGAGAATAGGATAGCAGATGAACAAGGAGGCTTTAGGAAAGGTAGGGGGTGTGTGGACCAGGTGTTTACAGTGAAACATATAAGTGAACAGTATTTAGATAAGGCTAAAGAGGTCTTTGTGGCATTTATGGATTTGGAAAAGGCGTATGACAGGGTGGATAGGGGGGCAATGTGGCAGATGTTGCAAGTGTATGGTGTAGGAGGTAGGTTACTGAAAGCAGTGAAGAGTTTTTACGAGGATAGTGAGGCTCAAGTTAGAGTATGTAGGAAAGAGGGAAATGTTTTCCCAGTAAAAGTAGGCCTTAGACAAGGATGTGTGATGTCACCGTGGTTGTTTAATATATTTATAGATGGGGTTGTAAGAGAAGTAAATGCGAGGGTCTTGGCAAGAGGCGTGGAGTTAAAAGATAAAGAATCACACACAAAGTGGGAGTTGTCACAGCTGCTCTTTGCTGATGACACTGTGCTCTTGGGAGATTCTGAAGAGAAGTTGCAGAGATTGGTGGATGAATTTGGTAGGGTGTGCAAAAGAAGAAAATTAAAGGTGAATACAGGAAAGAGTAAGGTTATGAGGATAACAAAAAGATTAGGTGATGAAAGATTGAATATCAGATTGGAGGGAGAGAGTATGGAGGAGGTGAACGTATTCAGATATTTGGGAGTGGACGTGTCAGCGGATGGGTCTATGAAAGATGAGGTGAATCATAGAATTGATGAGGGAAAAAGAGTGAGTGGTGCACTTAGGAGTCTGTGGAGACAAAGAACTTTGTCCTTGGAGGCAAAGAGGGGAATGTATGAGAGTATAGTTTTACCAACGCTCTTATATGGGTGTGAAGCGTGGGTGATGAATGTTGCAGCGAGGAGAAGGCTGGAGGCAGTGGAGATGTCATGTCTGAGGGCAATGTGTGGTGTGAATATAATGCAGAGAATTCGTAGCTTGGAAGTTAGGAGGAGGTGCGGGATTACCAAAACTGTTGTCCAGAGGGCTGAGGAAGGGTTGTTAAGGTGGTTCGGACATGTAGAGAGAATGGAGCGAAACAGAATGACTTCAAGAGTGTATCAGTCTGTAGTGGAAGGAAGGCGGGGTAGGGGTCGGCCTAGGAAAGGTTGGAGGGAGGGGGTAAAGGAGGTTTTGTGTGCGAGGGGCTTGGACTTCCAGGAGGTATGCATGAGCGTGTTTGATAGGAGTGAATGGAGACAAATGGTTTTTAATACTTGACGTGCTGTTGGAGTGTGAGCAAAGTAACATTTATGAAGGGGTTCATGGAAACCGGCAGGCCGGACTTGAGTCCTGGAGATGGGAAGTACAGTGCCTGCACTCTGAAGGAGGGGTGTTAATGTTGCAGTTTAAAAACTGTAGTGTAAAGCACCCTTCTGGCAAGACAGTGATGGAGTGAATGATGGTGAAAGTTTTTCTTTTTCGGGCCACCCTGCCTTGGTGGGAATCGGCCAGTGTGATAATAAAAAAAAAAATCAAAAGAGGTGAGAGTCATCTTATGAATCAGTATATTGACATTAAGAGAGACGTTACAAAGGGGATAAGAAAAGCTAAACGAGACTATGAAATTAAAGTTACTAAGGATTCGAAAACTAACCCAAAAGGTTTTTTCCAGGTTTATAGAACAAAAGTTAGAGATAAGATAGGTCCCCTTAAAAATAACTCTGGTTATCTTACTGATAAGGAGAATGAAATGTGATCGATTTTTAATAATTATTTTGTCTCGGTTTTCACTCAGGAAGACACTAACAATAATCCCAGTAATTATTTTTTTTGTAGTGGGCTTGAAGAAGATAAATTATGCAATACCACAGTCACTAGTGAAATGGTTATGAAACAGATCGACTGAAGCAAAATAAATTGCCGGGTCCTGATGAACTTTTTCTCAAGAGTTCTTAAGGAATGCAAAATGGAACTCTGTGAACCATTAACTAATATTTTTAATTTATCTCTTCAAACAGGTGTAGTGTCTAATATGTGGAAGATGGCTAATGTAATTCCCGTTTTTAAAGCAGGGGACAAGTCGTTACTGTCAAATTACCTCCCAATAAGCCTAACCTCAATTGCAGGCAAATTATTAAAGTCAATTATAGCTGTTAATATAACAAGCCATCTTGATAAGCATAATTTGATTAATAATGCTCAGCATGGATTCACGAGTGGCCGTTCCTGCCTAACTAATTTATTAACTTTCTTCAATATAGCTTTTGAAGCTGTTGATCACGATAAAGAATTCGATGTTGTTATGGATTTTAGTAAGGCTTCTGATAGAGTACCACATCAGAGACTGTTAAAGAAAGTGGCAGCTCATGGCACTGAGGGAAAAGTGCTGTCATGGGTCGAGTGATGGCTCACCAATAGGAAGCAGTGTGCATAAATGGAATTAAGTCTGAGTGGGGATCTGTAACAAGTGACATTCCACATGGATCAAACATAGGCCCGTTATTGTTTATAATATATATCAATGACCTTCATGACGGAATTACTAGTGATATGCGGAAATTCGTCGATGACAAGACCATAGGTAGGATAACTGATTCAAATGAAGATGCCATGGAACTTCAGGAGGATTTAGGCAAACTCAGTTCTTAGTTAGAAAAGTGGCAGATGCAGTTCGATGTAGATAAATGCAAGGTCCTGAAGCTTGGGAGTGTTCATAACCCTAACAGGGTTATGGATTTGAGTGGAACTTGCACGTGAGTAAGTAGAATTATCAGAGCTTATTCTGGTAGCATGGGCCAACAGTCCTACTGCAGTCTTCCTCTTATGTTCTTATGTCGCTGACAGGTAAACCGATGTAACTTGGAGGCTTTTCTTCGACTTGATTGGTGCTGGTCTTGTTGAGAATTCGTGGCGCACGCTTCCTGCAGTCACGTATGAAGTGTAAGGGGAAAGTGTATTGAACTAAAAGAATGCTTAATGTTCATATGTGCATTCTTCTTCGAGGAACTGCGGACTGGAAATTCTGTAGCCTTTCAGAAAGTAGCCTATAATTACTCTTCTTTCAGTTCTGGTGTCATGGTGAGAAGAAATGTAGAGGATCGTTCTTGTAGGTACGTTTACTTTAAACTTTAATAGAAAGTCTGTTTTCACCAGTAAGTAGGAGAAAGTCGAGAAATAGTAATTGGTTGTCCTTTTCTTCTTGTGTAAATTTAACAGTAGGTTTCCGAGTGTTGATGGTGAGGATGTCACGTACATCTAGATTTTTGGGAATAATGACCAAGACATCAATGTACCGCATCCATGTAACTGACCTAGGGATGTTATTGAGACAGGTCTGGATTCTAGGTCCTCCATATATAAATTGGCAAGTACTGCACTTAGGGATGAGCCCATGGCTAACCAGAACAGTTTTCTATACTGGTTGTCTTCAAACCTAAAACAGTTATAACGAACACATACTTTGACAAGGTTCACAAAACCCCGGCAAGGTACATGTAACAATGTATCATCGTTAGTCACCTTGCGAAGAAGATAAATGGCTTGATCATCCGTAACATTGGTGAATATGGCAGTCACGTCGAAATCTGAAAACTTCGTATCACTCATTTCGAGATCCCTGACACGGTTAAGAGGTCACCCGAATGCTTCAGGTGAGCCTGACTAATCGTACTCATAAGTTTCGATAAATATTTCGCCAAAACTGTTCGGGCTAGCCATTGGGCTCACCCATTAGTGCAGTACTTGCCAATTTATATGAGGAGGACCTAGAATCCAGAGGAATCCTCATAAACATCTCCAGGTCAGTTACATGGATGCTGTACGTTGATGATATTTTGGTCATTGTTCCCAAAAATCTAGATGTACGTGACATCTTCAGCATCAACACTCTGGAACCTAATTTTAAATTTACACAGAGGAAGAGAAGGACAAGCATTACCATTTCTAGACGTTCTCCTACTCACTGGTGAAATCAGACTTTCTTTGAAAGTTTACCGTAAACATTCCTACATGAACGATCTTTTACATGTCTTCTCTCACCATGACACCAGAACAAAAACAGGGGTAGTTATAGGCTTCTTTCTGAGAGCTTACAGAATTTCAAGTCCGCAGTTCCTCGAGGAAGAACGCACATACATTACACATTCTTTTAGTTCACTTCACTTCCCCTACACTTCATACGTGACTGCTAGAAACGTGCGACACGAATCCTCTACAAGACCAACAACAATCAAGTTGAAGAAAAGCTTCCAAGTCATATCGCTTTACCTGTCAGCGACGTTTTAACTAACGTTTCAAAAATTTTTGACAGAAAACTAGCTAAATCATCCACCAGCTCTTCAACTATTAGAAACCTTGTACAAAAACCCAAGAATGACTTTGGCACAAGTGCGGGAGTATACACTATACCATGTGGGGCGTGTGACAAATTATATGTGGGGGAAACAGCCAGATCTCTGTATATTAGGATCAGGGAACACAAAAACGCTTGAAACAATGATGACCGTAAAAACGCGTATGTTTAACATAGGGACGATGTTGGACACCACATGAAATTCATTGAGACGAGACTAGTAATTAAGGAAGACGATTTAAGACGGTGAAAGTGCATAGAGTCTGCTCTGAATACTGTCAGTAACACTATCCATCAAAAGTCCGGTAGTTACACTACCTCCAAATTGCTGATCAACAGGATATTACCAATTCTGGAGACCGCTCCAACATGATGTTGAGAGGTCCTTCTCTAACCCAACCCGTCTCTGCATAATTACTACCACTACTACTGCTACCCACGCGACATTCCACCTGACTCCTGCCACTATATATATTCGTTTTCTTAGTTATCTCTGTGTTAGGACAGAAGAAGCCACTATTGGTGAAACGTTTCCTTTAATAAATGTCCTGAATGTCTTTTTCCACATCTTGTCGGTATCACGAAACCATTTCTCAAGGAATGACCAGTGTGGCATGTGAAGATTAAGTTACATTTACTCTAAGTATGTAACACGCCCAAATAGACATTCTCTCCCGACCAGCAAACCAGCAGTTGAAGAGTATAACAGAAGCATCCCAATGTTATGCTAAGCATCTTGGTTCAACCCGGCTAATCACCAGAAAGCCCAACAAAGCTGTGAAGTTGTGTGGGACTCGTGGAACAACATTGGCAGACTTACCTCCAAACCTGGTCGTAAAAGGTTTTTACCATATTTTTTGTTTGCAAACTGTCTTACTGTGCATATTCCCTGTAAATATTTTACATAATTGCATTATTTTTTTGCGTGAAGGAAAATCTGTTACTTACTCTTTGCTGTCTTTTGCTCATTCCTGTGATGTTTATCATGCTGGTACAGGCCAGCAGACATCACATGTGTTTGTAAGATGGGTGCCTGTCCAAGTTAGGTTGTCTGTGCATTGTCTCTGAGCCTGCCTGTGTTGTTGCGCTGCAAGTTTGCTAAGTTGTTGCTAGCTTGTTACATATTGCAGTGAATGTATTGCAAAGATTAATATTTTGTTAGTACTTGTGGGTTATGCCACCGAATCGTGTTAGGTATTTGGTGACTGAGCATACCCTGAATATTTATTGGGGAAACGTTTCGCCACACAGTGGCTTCATCAGTCCAATACAAAACAGAAAGGTGTAAGGAGAGGAGTAGAGGTAATCAGTCCCTCAGCCTGGAGTCGATGTGTTCAGTCCATTAACTGCTCCTTCTATTGCCCAAGAGTATCAACGCACTCTTACTACTGCACAACTTGAGTGTATCTGCAACATGTTAAGGTGTGACTCGTACAACATGGAGTTCCAAAATAATATTATATCTACGGGAACAGTTAATCGATTTCTTACTCGTAATGGGGAGGGGGAGTGAGGAAAAACTATTGAACAACCGGACAACTGTCCACCTTTGGAAATGGGTGGTGAACCAAGTTTGTCTCGTGGTGAGTCAGCTTCATTAGCACTTAAGTTACGTTCCAGACCATACAGTTGAACACTTCTCCAGGCTGAGGGACTCATCACTCAAATATTATTTCTCCAAGGTTGATTGACTGATAACTTCTTTATTTCACTACTTCATCTGCTGCCTTTGTATTTGACTGAAGAAGCCTACTGTGAAGGGGAAACTTTTCAACAATACACTTAATTGTTGCACATGTGCCTTTATCATCGACATGACTGTCGGACACTGTAGCACAACGGTATCTTGGTACACAGGACAGCTTCCACACTTCATCGCTTAACTACTTGTAAGAAGGGATGGACTCTGGAGGGACCTGACTTCTTACATGTACTAGCGAGTCTCGTCCCTATAATATCTTCCACATATTCCACCACATTTTCAACAGTATTTTAAGACTCCATTCTCATGCTTCACCTTCATATCGTTCCAAACTATGGAGGTGAACTCTTCTCCTGGCTAAGGACTGACCACCTTAAATACTATTTCTCCAAGGTTGGACTGATTACATCATCATTTTCACTACTACGCCTTTGTATCTGAGGCTAACCACTCCTTGTCTGAGCGGCCTTCAAACTTTTCTTCTCACCAGTTTGGTATAGATCGTCGTGGAGGGACTTCTGGATTTCTTTCAAAATTGGAATTGAGACAACACCTGCTTCAAGACCAGAAAGCTGTACGAGACAAGATTTCGGAGCTCCATAACATGTTACTACTGCCGTAAACCTGTCTACATCAAGGCCACTGAGATTCTAATCTCCCCACAACAGGTTATACCCATGAATCCCAGGTGTATCTCCCATAGTTTTATTTAATCTGACTTAACCTCGTTATACCTTTCACTAATTATATTCACTGTCTTTTTCTAAGAACGTCTATGAAGTCTTGCTGCTAGTGGCAAGTCAACGTTACCATAACCTCTGGGGAAAATTACTACGCTAATATATGAAGCAAATCAGGAGATTATTGATGCCTGTATAGCACCTTTTTATAGTACTAGTCAAATCTCCCTTAAGGAGTAAGAGTGTCCTAATGAAGTAGCCACCTATAGGGATAACGGGCCTTATTGCTCCCTCTTACAAGACAGTGCTTTAAGTTTCTGAGGAGACGTCTTTAAACTTCTCAGTGTTGTTAGAACCTTATGATGGGAGTTGTGTTTTCAGTTCTGCATAGAACTTTCATTAAAAGCCATTATTACACTGGTTATTTTATTCTAAGTACATGTAAATCTCAGGGATTCCCCATGAAAGATGATTTACTGTCGACTGGCAACAATATTCTTAATTCCAGATGGTGTCCCGAACCTATTGTAACCACAGAAGATTTTTCTTTGGTTTTCGTAATAACTCGGGCAATGTCCTAGGGAAAGTCTGAGGAGAATGCTGACCTAACCTTGGGGGACTCCGATCTCGGGCTAAAAAAATTGATTTCATGAGGAAAACTGGCTAGAGCCTTGTAAATCTAGTGAAATGTCCCCGAGCAAGCCCTCTTACTCTGGGGTAACAGGGTTGCCAAACGTTCCTGTTTCATGCTCAAGGATGGTCGGGAGAAGATGCCAGGAAAACGCTCTATTTTCTTACATCAAGACTGCATGTGGCATGTCAACTGGCTAAGTCCAACCTAAAAATAGCTTACATGAACATGAAACAGGAATGGCAAAACTCCTAAATTTGCTCCTTTGACCCAGGAGACAAGGTGTTGGTTTAGGAACCTGTGGCTGGTCAGTCACAGAGTTGTCAGGAAGTGGAATAGTCTAGCAAGTGATGTAGTGGAGGCTGGAACAATACATAGCTTGAAGACGAGGTATGATAAATTTCATGGAGAAGGAGAGAGAGGACCTAGTGAAGAGGCGGAGCCAGGAGCTGAGCCTCGACCCCTGCAACCACAAACAGGTGAGTACATTAAAAGGGAGACTTATGGGCCCAATGTAGGTGGTAAAAAGAAATCTGGCCTAAACAACGTGGTAGCGCCTCTGGGTAAACCAAGCTTGGGTAAAGTCTAGCACATTAATCAGATTAAAGAATTCTTTGAGTCACCTAAGGTTCCTGTAATGACTTTGTCCTCCGTACCAGACTGTTGCCGGCCCTAAATCCCTGTACATAGTTTTGAAGATTTGAATAAGGACTCGTAACTCTGCCATCTTCCAGTACCCTCGCCCTGTTATGTCGGGATTTGCAGAAGACCAAGTAATATCACTCACTCCTCTTCGGCAGACCTATTCCGATATATTTTCGGATGTTCTGAAAATGTGCAACCTGGGTTGTTATGATGTGGACGTGGGAACTGTTACACCTATTAAACTCTCTTCTCGACTTGACTCACGAAATCGTAATGACACGATTGCAAACAAACCATACCACGGGCGGGATTAGAACCCGCAATCAGAGTCTCAAAACTCCAGACCGACGCGTTAGCCACTGGATCAGCTAGCTACAGTAAGATATATCCAACTCTTCTACAGAGCTAGTTCTGAAAAAAAACAGAAATTACTTCAGCAGAAAATAACGTTTCTGCTAGCACATGGACTGGTGGACGAGGAGTCTAGCCCGTGAGCTTCGCCGCGCATCCTTGTTAAAAGCTTGATAGAAGATTTTGGATGTGTTCCGACTACCGCAGAGTGAATGAGGTCAGAGTACCGGATGCTTACCCTCTTCTATGTTGGGTGATGCCTGGTGAGGATTTTTGGGGTCAACGCCCCCGTGGGCCGTTCTGTGACCAGGCCTCGCAGTGGATCAGGAACTGATCAACCAGGCTGTTACTGTTGGCCGCACGCAACCAAGGTACGAACCATAGCCCGGATGGTTTAGGTGCCTGTCCATCACCTTGAGGACAGCCAGGAGTCTATTGTTAATCCCCCTTATGTATGCTGGAAAGCAGTTGACCAGTCTTGGGCCCCTGACTCTTACTGTGTTGTATCTTGTATTGTGTTGTATCTTGTATTGTGTTGTATCTTGTATTGTGTTGTATCTTGTATTGTGTTGTATCTTGTATTGTGTTGTATCTTGTATTGTGTTGTATCTTGTATTGTGTTGTATCTTGTATTGTGTTGTATCTTGTATTGTGTTGTATCTTGTATTGTGTTGTATCTTGTATTGTGTTGTATCTTGTATTGTGTTGTATCTTGTATTGTGTTGTATCTTGTATTGTGTTGTATCTTGTATTGTGTTGTATCTTGTATTGTGTTGTATCTTGTATTCTTGGTCATTTGCTTTAGTAGGGAGTGATTTTGGTGAGCAAATTTGGTACTAATCCCTCTAGGATTTTCGAAATATATATTATCGTGTATTGTTCTCGCCTGCATTCTAGAGAATATAAGTCAAGGAACTTCAACCGTTCCAAGTAATTTAAGTGCTTTATCGTACTTTATCGTGCTTGGTGGGTAAGGTCTTGTTTGTTTCTAAATTAGATCTTAAATGTTACTACCAGGTACCTTATATGCACAATACCATAGGTGGAACAATACACAAATAACCCGTAAATAGGAGAGATGAGCTTACGACAAAGTTTCGGTCCGTCATGGACCATTTACAAAGTCACACTAACAGAAAAGAGAGAGGAAGCCAGTATATACAGGGAGAGGGAAAAGAGATGGGAACAATAGAAGGGACAAGGAAGCAGTGGTAATGGTAGGTAAGTAGTGGAAATAGTAAAATAGTGTTAGTAGAAAGTGGGGAGAGCAGTGGGGAAAGTAGATACCTTTAACAAATAAAGCGAAGGAAATTTCTACCTACGTAATTTCAGGTCACTGTCAATATACTGTGATTCCCTTTGGAATGAGGAACTCGGAACTCTCCTGCCTCTTTCCAAAAGCTAATCCAGCAGGCTATTAAAGGACTTTAAGGCACGGTGGCCTACCTAAATGATCTAGTTATAGTTGCTGATACATGAGATTAACATGTGTCCTGTCTCAAAAATCTCTTAGAGAGGTTCAAGACATTCAAGCTAATTGTTAATATTAGTAAATCATTATTCACGATATCGTAATAACCACGTACGGGTGGAGATCGAAATCGCGGCAAGTGAGTAGTAAAACTCCTGGCCAATGCGTAAGCCACTGGGCCAGTGGCTACAATAAGATAAATCCATGTACGTTTTCGAGAGTCATGATGACGGCTTTGAGGAGACTTGAGCTAGAGTTCATCGTGTCCATGCTAGCTGGAGATTCACCTGTGAAAACTTGCACTTGTAGTCACAGTGGGACCCATGTTAACCTTCCTATGGAGTATAAATATACCTAGCTGGGTGAATCTTATTGTAGCCAGCTGACCCAGTGGCTCACGCGCTGGTCTGGAGTTTAGCGACTCACTTGCCGTGAGAATGAAAGCGTTTTAAAATAGGTTCTGCCGGAATTTTGCAGATGTAGTCTCTCGAACCTCTCTTACCAGTAACAGTTAGGTTTACCTAGTCCTCTAGCTGTCAAGAGGCCAATGACTGTGTCAAGCGTCTTATGCGCTACCATACAATTGTCTCCAGATTATAAATGCCATTTTTGTTACAGGATGATGCCTGTGAGGGAGTCCTTCGTCCAGTGGCCTGCCTCTCGAGAAAATTTAAAGCCCATCAGCAGGCTTACTCCGTTATAGAGAAGGAAGACCTGGCATTTGTCCTTGCTTATGAAGACTTCGACGTGCTCATATCTTCATTTCAGCATGTGACACAAGTGTATAGTGACCACAATCCAGTGACCTACCACATCTCCATCAGGAACAAGAACACACGTCTCATGCACTAGGAATGCGCCTGCAAAGCCCAGCGCACATCACCGTGGAGGATAACCTCACTGCGGGCTCTTCCAGAGCTTGATTTGTTAGGATGTATACTGTTATTAGGGAAAATGGGTCGTAAACGCTTTTATATCTTCTTGGTTAAAGAATATATAGCGAGTAAAAATTGGCCATAACTTTTTTTTAGTGAAAGGGACACGTTGCTCCCATTCGCTAGTGTCTTGGACCTAAAATAGCTCAACTGTCTGTTGTCTCACTCTGAAGTTCATGCTTGATATTAAAATCCAAAATCCCAGTTTGGGTTGAGCACTGCCTGAGTTGGATGGCTTGTCATGCTGGCAAACTTCCCGTTGGGTGGCGGGTGGAGAGAGGCCCTGGCATACGAAGAGTAAGTTACATTTACTCGATGTATGTCACACGCCCAAATAGCTACTCCCTCCCGACCAGCAAACCAGCAGTTTAAGAGTATAACAGGCGGATTCCCACTTTTATGCTAAACAGCTTGGTTCAATCCAACCAATCAGGAGAAAGCCCACCAAAGATGTGAAGTTGTCTGGGACTCGTGGAACACTGGCAGACTTGTTTCTTGTCTTCAAATTGTCTTACTGTACATATTCTCTGTAAATATTCTACATAATTGCATCCATCTTTTTGTGAAGAAAATTGATTAAGTTTTTACTTAGTTATAAACAGGTGCACAGGCTACCAGTACGAAATTTAAGGAGGTATTTTCAGATGAGAGAGAAAAGCTTCCAGCAAACCAAGGCAGTAGAGTAAAGCAGCAAGTGCTGGATACAATAAACAACCTAGGAAGAGGTGAAGAAGCTGCTAATGAGTAATTGAATACCTCGAAGGCTGTGGGCCAAATAACATCTCTCCATGGGTTCCGAGAAAGGGAGCAGAGGAAGGACAGAGAAGTCTACAAACTGAGTACAGGATAGGGGAAGCCAAAGACCCCAAATCTCACTCAGGAAAAGAATCTTGGGGTGACTATGACACCGAGCACATCTGAGGAGCACATTAGCCAAATGACTGCTGCAGCATATGGGCATCTGGTAAACTTAGGAATAGAGTTTCGACATCTAAGGAGTCATTCACGATACTACACCATACTGGAGCATGCAACACATGTACAGAACCCACACTAGGTCAAGCACGTCATAAAATTAGAGTAAGTGCAAATGTTTTCATCAAGACTAGTCCCGCAGCTAAGGGGAATGTCCTATGAGGAGGAAATAAGGGAACTCAACCTAATGAGTTTGGTGGACAGAGAGGATAGGGGTGATTTAACGACGTAAAAAATACTGAGTAACTGGCAAGGTGAACAGGGAGAAAATGTTTCAGAGATGGGATACAGGAACAAGATGACAACTGGAAGTTGAGAACTCAGATGAATCATATGGATATTAGGAAGCATTTCTTTAGCCTAAGAGTTTTCAGAAAGTGGAACACTCTGGAGACTGAAATAGAAACAGGATCCATAACAAAGCTTTAAGAAGGTTCTTGGGGCCGGGAAAGGGTGGACTTGGTAGTGTCAAGGGAACGCCTTCCATTTGATCAGAAATATGGAAAAATAATGAAAATTGATAAGGGGCTAATTAAAAATTATTTAAATAAGGCCGCCGTGGTTCAAGTGAGATTTGAGAAACGGGACTTTTCTTAGTCCAGTAGGTCTTCTTAATATGTTTTGCAGATGTGATATTAGTTACCCTGAGTAGGGGATGTTAATTCGATGTTCAGTGGCTCCTGTCTATGCTGGTTAGTAGTATCTCACTCCACATGTCAAAAGGAGAGGTGAGGAGTCACTATGTCCTACAGGTAACTAGGTTAGAAAGCAAAAGAAATTAAATAATATTCCTGGAAGATCACCTTACCTGATCAGGAGAAGAGTGGAAACAAAGTGATTTCCCAAACTTCAACCCACACCAGGTATACAGTCCTAGCTGACATCAATGATATACTACTATAAAGAAAGCCGCTTGTTATGCTGAGCATTTCCCGCAAATTAGGTCAGTGTCCCAGGATGCGACCCACACCAGTCGACTAACCCAGGTACCCATTTCACTGATGGGTGAACATAGACAACAGGTGTAAAGAAACACGAATAATGTTTTTACTGGCTGGGAATCGAACCCAGACATTCGCCGTGTGAAGCTAGAGTTTGAGCCACCAGGCCACCCGCTGTGTCGTCACCCGCAGTGCGGGTGGCGACAGCGGATGGCTGAACTACCATAAGCCCATTTGAAGATTTTTAACCCCTCACAGCAGCGACCAGAAATGAGGTTAGACCAGGAGCTATGACTCGACCCCTACAACCCATATGCGTGAGTACATACATACATACATACATGCATTACATACATACATGCATTACATACATACATACATACATACTTGCATACAAACAAACCAACACACAGATCCCTCTCCCACCTAACCAGACTAACTTAAACCATATTCCCGCTTTCCCCCTCCCACAGTCCTTGTGCTCCCTGGGCAACTAAGTACCCTACTCACAACTACCCTCCCAGACCCAATATTTCACTATACCTCAAACTTCCTTGTTCACTCCAATCCACATGCTCGATTCTGTTCCCTTTTTGCACGAAAACTGACCCGCCTGTGACCCCCAACCCACATGAACGCCTCACCCCCTCCTGAACGAAGTGCAAGGACCAGGAATTCTGGAACCCAAGAACTGTAACACACTAATGAAGAATATTGGTGATGAATGGAGAGACAGAATTGCCTAGGCACCCCCAGACATTCTGGTACTCAGAGACAGAGATCATGAAGATAACAGACGCGATCTTAACACCTGCATATGAGATTATATGGAAAGACCAAAGAAACAGAAGTGGAGACGCAGCACTATTCATATGAAACCCGGGGGGAAAGAAATGACAGAGGGGAGGCAGATGACTACATAGTAGACTGGGGTTCCCAAGGTGGTGACAGCAGTAATGTACTTTCCTTCTTTAAACAACAAGAGACCAAGATAAGAATTTAACAAGAACAATGGTGGGTATATTAGCTGATGTGGCTGAAAGAGCCCCTTCAAGCTGCCGCTCATGGGTGATTTTAACATCAAGGAGAGAGACAGAAGAATCTAGAAATACACGGGGAACCAGAAACGGGGAGGGATGAGAATTTGGAGCGGGTAATGGAAAACTTCATGCATCAATACATTAGGACATTACCATGAATAGGAGAAGATAAAACCATCATAGATATACCTTGTATTCATCCTTGGATACCATGTGAAAGCAGCACAAGAACATGAGAAGACAAACTTCAAGAGAGGAGACTACACAGGCATGTCGATATTCTTTAATGAGGTGCAGTGTCAAAGAGGACTAGAGAGGAAGACAGTAAACGAGATGATAGACTACGTGGCCGGAAAGTGCTGGAAAACAGAAGAGACATTCAAACCCAGGAAAAGAAAAAAAAATGCGTAAAACAGATTAATCTAATTGTTCACCCACAGAGTCAGAAAAAATATGGAGGCTCAACGAAAAACTGAGAATGACATGACATAGCATCAAAAGCTAAACCCAAGCCGCTTAATTGGACTAAACGAAGAAGAAATGGCCTGAAAGTTTGTTTGGAGCTCAGCAAGAAATTTAGGAAGGTATTCTCAGAGGAAACATGAAGGATAGCAGCGAACTGAAGCAGTAGACTTCTCCAGCGAGCACTGGACACAATACATACAGTTAAGGAGAGGTGAAGAAACTGTTGCATAATCTAGGTATCTCGAAAGCACTGGAACCAGATAGTATAACTCCGTGGGTCACAAGAGAGGAAGTAGAGGTACTGTGTTTGCCACTAGCAACAATTTTCAGTAAGTCATTTAAAACAGGGCAAAATCCTGAAGCGAGAAAGACATAAAATGTAGTCCATTCCAGTGTCACTGACGTGCATAGTATGCAAGTTTATGGAGATTATTAAGAGTAGTGGAACACCTGGAGTGTAGTGGGTTCATACCTTCCACCCAGTTAAGTCTTTAGTAATGGTAAATCCTGTCTCACAAACCTACTGGAGATCTTCGACAAGGTAACAAAAGAAAGGCAGAAAAAAGAGGGTAGATTTCATTTTCCTGGATTGTACGGAACCTTTGACATAGTACCACACAATAGAATTGGATAAAATATAGAGTCGCAGGCATAACTAACAGAAAGGAAATAACGACTGTTTATCTGAGAAGAGGTGTCGGAATCGGTACATGTGGCGAGTGGCGTTCCACAAGGATCAGTACTAGGACCAGTATAATTTTCTTGTATACGTGAATAGCATTAGTCAGAGGTACCCATGCTGACAATTGATGTGAAAATATCAAGTATAATAAGAGATGACGACGAGGAAAACCTACAAATGGATCTGGACTGCCTGCAGGCTACAAAACTCGCTCAAGAAGTACCCTGGGATGAGTATTTTAACCAAGCATGTTGCTGAAGCGCACATCAAACGAATAACTGTTGTAGCAAATGCGCGACTGGCAGATCTATGACTGGCTTTCAGAAGCTCGATAGAGTCATTCACGACACCGTATACGGCTGAGTACGGAGCCAGAGCAAAATAAGTATGGGCGCCTAGTCGGAACTAGACGATGTTTCCGCATACCCCTGGGTACTAGGCTTATTTTCATAGTTATTTCATCAAATCCTGCCACACGCAGTGGACAACGAAAGAGATTTGAAATGCTTAAGAATTCGCCAACAGGCGAAATTATTTATAAACATTGTTTCTACGACCATAGCAGGACTCGAACCTGCAAACTCTGTCTAGCTCCGGCTAGGCAGGTTCGAGTCCTGATGTGGACGTACAGACAATGATTGTAAATAATTTCGCCTGTTAGTGAATTGTTAAGCATTTCAAATCTCTTTCATCGTCCACTGCCCAGAGGTATAGGGAAACATCGTCTAGTTCCGACTAGGCGCCCATACTTATCTGGGGTCTGACTCCGTGGTAAAGTACTGTGTACTCTGATACAGAGTTTGCAGGTTCGAGTCCTGCTGTGGACGTAGACAATGAGTGTAAATAATTTCGACTGTCTGCAAATTGTATGTATGTATACACATACATACATACCGTATTGAATAAGTTAAAGTGTGTGTGTGTACTCACCTATTTGTACTCACCTATTTGTGGTTGCAGGGGTCGAGTCATACCTCCTGGCCCCGCCTCTTCACTGATTGCTACTAGGTCCTCTCTCTCCCTGCTCCATGAGCTTTATCATACCTCGCCTTAAAACTATGTATGGTTTCCGCCTCCACTACTTCACTTTCTAGACTATTCCACGACTTGACTACTCAATGACTGAAGAAATACTTCCTAACATCCCTTTGATTCATCTGAGTCTTCAACTTCCAATTGTGACCTCTTGTGTATGTGTCCCATCTCTGGAACATCCTGTCTTTGTCCACCGTGTCTATTCTGCGCAGTATTTTATATGTCGTTATCATGTCTCCCCTGACCCTCCTGGCCTCCAGTGTCGTCAGGCCGATTTCCCTCAACCTTTCTTCGTACGACAATCCCCGTAGCTCTGGGACTAGTCTTGTTGCAAACCTTTGCACTTTCTCTAATTTCTTGACGTGCTTGACTAGGTGTGGATTCCAAACTGGTGCTGCATACTCCAGTATGGGCCTGACGTAAATGGTATACAGTGTCTTGAACGACTCCTTATTGAGGTATCGGAACGCTATCCGTAGGTTTGCCAGGCGCCCGTATGCTGCAGCAGTTATCTGATTTATGTGCGCCTCAGGAGATATGCTCGGTGTTATACTCACCCCCAGATCTTTTTCCTTTAGTGAGTTTTGCAGTCTTTGGCCATCTAAACTATATTGTGTCTGCGGTCTTCTTTGCCCTTCCCCAATCTTCATGACTTTGCATTTGGTAGGGTTAAACTCAAGGAGCCAGTTTCTGGACCAGGCTTGTAGCCTGTCCAGGTCTCTTTGTAGTCCTGCCTGATCCTCATCCGATTTGATTCTTCTCATTAACTTCACATCATCTGCAAACAAGGACACTTCTGAGTCTATCCCTTCCGTTATGTCGTTCACATATACCAAGAACAGCACAGGTCCTAGGACTGACCCCTGTGGAACCCCGCTTGTCACAAGCGCCCACTCTGACACCTCGTCACGTACCATGACTCGTTGTTGCCTCCCTGTCAGGTATTCTCTGATCCATTGCAGTGCCTTTCCTGTTATGTGTGCCTGATCTTCTAGCTTTTTCAGTAACCTCTTGTGAGGAAGTGTGTCGAAGGCCTTTTTGCAGTCCAAAAAAATGCAGTCGATCCATCCCTCTCTCTCTTGTCTTACTTCTGTCACCTTGTCATAAAACTCTAGTAGGTTTGTGACACAGGATTTTCCTTCCCTGAAACCATGCTGGTTGTCAATTATACACTTGTTTCTTTCCAGGTGCTCCACCACTCTCCTCCTGATGATCTTCTCCATGACCTTGCATACTATACACGTTAGTGATACAGGTCTGTAGTTTAGTGCCTCATGTCTGTCTCCCTTTTTAAAAATTGGGACTACATTTGCCATCTTCCATACCTCAGGGAGTTGCCCAGTTTCAAATGATGTGTTGAAGATCTTTGTTAATGGCACACACAATATCTCTGCTCCCTCTTTAAGGACCCACGGAGAGATGTTGTCTGGTCCCACAGCCTTTGAGGTGTCAAGTTCGCATAGCAGCTTCTTCACTTCCTCCTTGGTTATATGTACCTCATCCAGCACTTGCTGGTGTACCCCCCTGTTCTGATTTCCTGGAGTCCTACTGGTTTCCACTGTAAATACTTCTTTAAATCTCGTGTTGAGCTCCTGACATACCTCTCGGTCGTTTCTTGTGAATTCCCCATCACCCTTCCTCAGTCTGATTACCTGGTCCTTGACTGTTGTTTTCCTCCTGATGTGGCTGTACAACAGCTTCGGGTCAGTCTTGACTTTCGATGCTATGTCATTTTCATATTGTCGCTGAGCCTCCCTTCTCATCTGTGCATATTCATTTCTGGCTCTTCGGCTAATCTCTTTATTTTCCTGAGTTCTCTGTCTTCTGTACCTTTTCCATTCTCTAGTACACCTAGTTTTTGCCTCCCTACACCTTTGGGTGAACCAAGGACTCGTTCTGTTCTTCCCATTATTTCTGTTTCCCTTGGGAACAAACCTCTCCTCTGCCTCCTTGCATTTTGTTGCCACATAGTCCATCATTTCTTGTACTGGTTTTCCTGTCAGTTCCCTCTCCCACTGAATGTTTTGAAGGAAGTTCCTCATGCCTGAGTAGTTCCCCCTTTTGTAGTTTGGTTTTTCCCACCCTATTCCTGCTACTCTCTCCACTTGGAGCTCAACTATGTAGTCGAAGCACAGAACCACATGATCACTAGCTCCCAGGGGCCTTTCATACAAGATATCCTCGATGTCTGAACTACTCAAGGTGAATACAAGGTCCAGTCTTGCTGGTTCATCTTCTCCTCTCTCTCTGGTAGTGTCTCTAACATGTTGATGCATGAGGTTTTCCAGTACTACATCCATCATCTTGGCTCTCCATGTTTCGGAACCCCCATGGGGCTCCAGGTTTTCCCAGTCAATCTCCTTGTGATTGAAATCACCCATAACTAGTAACTTTGCTCCCCCCACATGTGCTCTCCTGGCCACCTCGGCTAGTGTGTCGACCATGGCTCTGTTGCTCTCATCGTATTCTTCTCTTGGTCTCCTGCAGTTCTGTGGTGGGTTGTACATTACTGCAATTATCACCTTATGTCCCTCAGACTGGATTGTTCCTACTAAGTAGTCCCTTTCACCCGTGCCATCCATTCCATCCATTTTCTCAAAACCCCACTGGCTTTTAATGAGCAGTGCAACTCCTCCTCCCCCTCTCCTCCCTCTGTCTTTCCTGAGGATTTGATATCCGGGTGGAAAGATTGAATCTGTTATTATTCTGGTGAGTTTTGTTTCTGTGAGTGCTATTATGTCTGGGGATGTCTCCTTGATTCTTTCATGCCACTCCTCATACTTATTTGTTATTCCATCTGCATTTGTATACCATACCTTCAACTTCTTTTCTAAGACTGTGGTCTGGGAGGTGTATTGGGGTTGGGGAAGTGGGAGACCTGATAAGGAACTATGGGTGGTTGCTGTGGGGGTGGAGTTTGTAATGTAG